>NW_028156213.1:22500-65000 GCF_964263955.1 Coregonus lavaretus | reverse complement strand
CCAAAATGGCTTAGAAATTCGACCTCACGAGTGCACCCTCACCAGCCATTTTTATATATGAGCCACTGGGCTATTCCCGTTCAGAGGCAGGCTGCTGTGATGTGTTACAAGTGCCATGTAACAACAATAACAATACTATAGTGGCTTCGATTTCAAACTCAAGAGTGCACCCTCACCAGCTGTTTGTTTCCCATTTGGAGAGAAATAATGTGAGGATTTCATTTTGGCGCTCACGCGAAATGACACAAAGTAACAAAGTCGGAGGGAAACAAAGTAGCCTCTCACTCGCTGCCTGTGGGTGGGAACCGGCTTAGAGCTGTCTGTCCGTCCGTCTGTCCCTCGCTCCAATTGGATAAGGCCACACCGGCCCGGTGGCCAATCGTTGCCTCTTGTGGCGAGGTATATGTACGGCTCTCGAAGTGGCGAGCGGCTCATTCAGACTTTCTGTGACTTTCTCAAGCTACCAATATGAGCGGAAGAGGCAAAACGACTAGTTACCGGAGTGTAACTCCAGTTCTATGAGTGGAGCGGAGCCCCATAGGGGAGCTATGCTCCTAGTGGTTCTATATCGTGGAGCTCCGCCCCATAGGGGAGCTATGCTCCTAGTGGTTTACCCTCTGCCCTAGGGCAGAACAGCCTGAAGCAAATTTATGCACACACCTACAGCCAATAGGAGTACAGGTGTCCCTATATAAGGAACCCCGTTCCCTCAATCTGCCTCCCATTATCTTCAGCGACTGGACTAGAATTGAAGAAGCCATAGAAGACTCAGGAAGATCTCGTCGTTGATATCCAGCCATCAACGTCTTCCTACAATGAGCACACCAAGCTTATCCAAGGTAAGCATTTAACAAAAGCTCTTTTCAGAGCTCAATGTCGCTGTTCCCCTTGGCGGCTGTCGACCCCCCCCGACTCTGTTTCGTGGGTTGAGAGGCACAGCACGCCAGGGACAGCTTCATCAATCCCCCACTATGCGCCAGCTGCGCCCTCCTTTTTTGAAGGAGTGGAAGCAGCATTGGACATTTTTAGGGAGGATATTCCTCTTGAGGATGTGCTATCAGTGTTAGTCTCAGCTGAGGCATCATCTGAGGGCACTGACTCAGGAGATGACAGGGCTATTGGGGAAGAAATGAATATTCTATTGGAACAATTCATTACACTGACCCAGATGTTTAACACCCCTTTTCCTTCGGGAAATTGTGAGGTCATTACATCCCTGGATGATGACGCCACAGCCTCTGTGCCTGAATTCTCAGGTCTCATTGAGTGGGCTGCTAAACAGTGGGAGATTAAGCTGCCCCCTATTCCCTCCAACCCGGAAGTGGATATGAGGAAGGGCGGCCGTTACTCTCGCTACAACTTGGCGTCAGACGGCGTTCTCCAGCAGCAAGGGAGCGGGCCTCGCCCCCCACTGCAGCGCCAGAGGTGCCGGCGAGAGAGGTCATTAAGCGTCATCCTGGCATCACCCGAAGGGCGGCCAGAAGAGACGCCGTTTATGACAGGCGAGGGGGAGAGAACGGAAGACGGCACAGCGCCTGCTGTGACCGAGCCCACTGTCCCCCCCCACTCTACCGTTGAGTGTATGGAGGAGAATGTTTTTTGTTGATGTGTGTAATAAAGAGTTGGCTCTACTTGACACTGTCAAGAAAGAGCCCCTTTTCCATAATACATCCGAGAGCGTTCGACCTTCCTCACTCTCGCTCTCTCTCTTACCACTATGAGTGCAGCTCAGCCCACCATGGTGCGTTGCTGAATGCACACATAAGGCAGGTATATAAAAGGTATTAAGTGTACCTTATAGGACCTCACTTTACAGACTCCTAGGAGTGCCGTAGTGAGTGTCTCACATAGCAGGCTGCAGTCTCAGCCAGATAATGGCATGATGACGCGACCGCTATCCGGGACGGCGCTCTGTCTCAGGCTAACGCCTCAGTCAGTGCAGTTCAGACCCGTGCTGCGTTCACGGAGGGCCTGATTACTACGGTTACGGGCGTAACCACGTATCGGCGCCCCCGTTTCTCTCAGAACGCGCTGATAATAACCACATTGGGGGTGGCGCACTATCACAGACTAAGGTCTCTGTTAGTACGACCCAGACCCATGCTGCGTTCAAGAAGGGCCCGATTACCACGGTCACGAAGGTGCCCAGTGTATCGGCGCCCCCACCTTTTCCTGAACGCGCCCAGGCTCACCACACTGAGTGTAGTTCAGCCCACCAGGGGTGCAGAGCTGAACGCACACAGGAGGTGAAAGGAGGAATAATACCTAGACGCCGTCTTGGTTTATCTCAAAGAGACCTCACATTACAGACTCCAAGGAGTACTGTAGTGAGTGCCTCTCATAGCAGGCTGCAGTCTCAGTCAGGAGACATGATGACGCAGCCGCTAGTTGGGGATGGCGCACTATCGCAGACTAAGGTCTCGGTTAGTGCGATTCAGACCCATGCTGCGTTCACGGAGGGCCCGATTACCACGGTGACGAAGTTTCCCAGTGTATCGGCGCCCCCACTTCTTTCTGAACGCGCTAATACTCACCACACTGAGCGTAGTTCAGCCCACCAGAGGTGCAGAGCTGAACGCACACAGGAGGTGAAGGGAGGAAAGATACCAAGACACCGTCTTGGCTTATCTCAGGATACCTCACATTCAGCAGGCAGCTGTCTCTGTCCCAATGTGACATGAAGACGCAGCCGCTAGCCGGGAATGACGCCTTGCTGCAGGCTAATGCCTCAGTCAGCGCAGATCAGACCCGTGCGACGTTCACGGAGAGCGGGAATACCAGGGTTACAGGTATAACCAAGGTATGGACGCCTCCGAATTATTCTGAACGTATCAATGCCCATGGCTCTGAGCGCAGCTCACCACACATTGAGTGTCGTTGAACAGCCGCTTAAGACCAGTAAAGAGGCATTGTGGCACCACCGTGTGGTATCAGTCAGAGATCACACCTTTCAGATTCTGTTGAGTTCTGTAAAGGATGAGTCTCATGCTAAGCGGCAGTCTCAGTCAGACAATGACATGATGACGCAATCGCTTTCCGGGCAGAGCGCTCTGTCTCAGGCCAGTACCTCAGACAGCGCAGTTCAGACCCGTGCTGCGTTCACGGTGGGCAAGATTACTGGAGTTACGGTCGTAACCAACGTATCAAAGCCCCCGACTCACCCAGAACGAGCTGATGTGTCCTCTCCCTTTCAAAGGGGGCCCGCCTTGGGCTATTCCACCAACCCAGTGCTGGGGAATAGCGGCGGCGAGGGCCATAGAGGAATACAGGTCCTTCCTACTGGACGCACCACAGCTTCGTGCGCACCCGCTTTCTCTGCATTGCTGGCAGTGGCGTCGAAGCTGTACCCTCTCACGCTGGCTAGAACAGACGTTAGAGAAGGGTTATGCCCTCCAATTCCATCGGACCCCACCCCCGTTCAGGGGAGTGGTGGAAACGGTGATGAAAACGCCAGACAAAGTAGCCGCTCTGAAGTCAGAGATTACGGAACTTTTGGCGAAGGAGGCGGTCACAGTAGTGCCCCGAGAGCAAAGGAACAAGGGGCTGTACTCGCCCTATTTCCTAGTGCCCAAAAAGACGGGGGGAGTGAGGCCGATTTTGGATTTACGCATTCTCAACGAGAGCATAACCAAACGGCCCTTCCGATATGCTGACGACAAAAACGCCTACTGGAATGTGTTCAGAAGGGAGATTTTTGTACAAGCATAGACCTAAAGGACGCGTACTTTCATGTGCCGATACAATCGCGCCACAGAAAGTTTCTGCGGTTCGCCTTTCAAGGGGTGGCGTACGAGTTCACGAGGATGCCGTTTGGGTACGCCCTGGCACCTCGAACGTTTTCCAAATGTGTGGAGGCGGCATTGGAACCGCTGCGTCGTCAAGGGATAAGGCTATTAGCCTACCTAGACGACCTGCTGATTCTCGCCCCGTCAGCAGAGCTGGCGTTCACACACACGACACAGACAGTGATTCATCTCACGCGTCTGGGGTTTGCTGTGAATTGGAAAAAGAGCGCACCCTGGCCCAGTCATCAGATTGTCTACCTGGGACTACAGCTAGACACTGTAATGATGAGGGCACGAATTTCGGACCCTCGAAGGGCAGCATTGTTACTAGCCCTGAGGAAGTGTCGTCCGAATCACACAGTAACGGCGCTATCGATCATGTCACTTTTGGGTCTCATGTCGGCAGCCCACTCTGTGGTCCCGCTAGGGCTTCTGCATATGCGCAAAGCACAGCGGTGGTTCGCCCAACTAAGACTAGACCCAGTGCGTCAACGTCATCGGTTGGTGGTGGTTCCTCTCTCGCTAAGAGCAGACCTGGACTATTGGCGGAACCCGTGCGTTCTCACGCACGGAGTCCCGATGGGCAAGGTGTCATCCTACATTCCAGTGTTTACAGATGCCTCTCTGACTGGATGGGGAGGGACATGTCAGTCTCAAGCGATAGGAGGTGCATGGCCTCAATCAGGTCGTCACATCAACCTCCTAGAGTTGGAAACGGTGCGACTGGTCTTGACCCACTTCGCGTCTACCCTTCGGGGTCGCGATGTGTTGGTCTGGTCAGACAACCGAACCACAGTGGCTCACATAAACCGCCAGGGAGGGGTCAGGTCTCCTGCCCTTCATCGGGCGGCAGTGGAATTGTGGCTGTGGGCTCACAAGCACCTTCGCTCGTTGAGAGCAGCACACATTCCGGGCTACTTGAACGTAGGGGCAGACCTCATGTCAAGAGGGGGTCCTCGAGACGACGAGTGGTGTCTGCACCCGGACATTGTTCTACAGATTTGGGAACAATTCGGGAGAGCCGAGGTGGACCTGTTCGCGTCACGTGTGAACGCGCAGTGTCCCCTATGGTTCTCTCTGAGAAACCAGGACGAACCGCCATTGGGAAGAGACGCATTCGCGCACTACCCGTGGCCGAAAGTTCTCCTGTATGCATTCCCTCCGCTGTCTTGCATTCTCCCACTGCTAGCCAGGGTGAGGTCAGAGGAGCTGTCAGTGATACTGATAGCGCCCGATCGCCCGGGGGCTCCGTGGTTTGCAGAGATGAGTCAGATGTTAATTGCGCCACCCTGGCCAATTCCACATCGACGAGACGCGTTGACTCAGGCGGGAGGCTCGATAGGGCAATGGCCCATAATCGGCCAACCACTGAAGGCTTGGTTCCTGAATGGGACAGGTTAAAGCGCCGTGGGTTGTCTGATGCAGTGATCAGAACATTACAGGGCGCAAGAGCCGGTTCCACTTCTAGGGTGTATACCAGCAGATGGAACGTTTTCTCACGATGGTGTGATACACAGGACGTGGACCCCATGAGCTGTCAGGTAGAGAGTGTGCTCTCATTCCTACAGTCTATGTTTGATAAGCAGAAATCGCTCTCCACTATTCGAGTGTTTGCAGCGGCAATTTCAGCTGGTCATGAAGGGTTTAACGGAAAAAGTGTTTTCAGTCACCCATTAGTGAAACGTTTCCTATTGGGAACGCAACGGCTTAGGCCAAGGCCTAGAGCTACGCTGCCCAAGTGGGATTTGGCATTGGTTCTCGAAGCGCTATGTAAGTCGCCGTTCGAGCCATTGAATCAAATACCCCTTAAGATGCTGTCTATCAAGACGGCGCTGTTGTTCGCCTTGACTACTGCTAAACGAGTCAGCGATTTGTGTGCACTGTCGACGAGACCCGACTGCCTTGCCATTAATGGCGATCTGAGCAGAGCGGTGTTACGTCCTAACCCGGCATTTGTGCCGAAGGTTATTAACAGTGCATATAGATCGCAGATCGTGGAATTGTGGGCTTTTCATCCCCCTCCCCATGGGGAGAGGAGTGAGGAAAAGCTTCACTGTCTGTGCCCAGTACGCGCTTTGGCGTGTTACGTTAGGCGCACAGCGGCGGTTAGGTCATCGCCTCAGCTGTTTGTGTGTCACGGTGCGGCTGCATTGGGTAGACCACTCTCAAAACAGCGTTTGTCTCATTGGCTTTGTGAAGGCATTGAGACGGCGTACGAGGCGGCGGGGCAACAACCGCCTCAGGGTATTAGAGCGCACTCCACTCGTGGAGTAGCAGCTTCTACTGCTCTTTTCAGAGGAACAGAGGTAGAGGATATTTGTAGAGCAGCGTCATGGTCGACACCGTCTCCTTTTATCCGTTTCTATCTGTTGGATATGTCTTCTAACTCTTTGGCTCGGTCTGTACTCAGCGTGGCTGAAGGGAGATCATGAGCAGAATAGAGAAAGAAAGCAGGATTGTGAATAAGTTCATAAGTCCGCTTTTATTAGAAGTAACATATTATGGACATGTTTTCTAACTCTTTTGTTCGATCGAATTTCAGCAGAGCTGAAAGGCGTTCTTGAGCTAGAAAAAGAGGACAGAGCAGGACCTTGGACAGGTTCCAATCAGGTCCGCTCTGGTTAGGAAGACTTATGTCAAGGATAAGCCTTTTAAACTCCAATCTCGATTGCACTCAGCACAGCTGAAGGGGAATCTTGAGGTAGAGGAGGGAGAAGCAGGATGATAGACTGGTCTCTATCAGGTCCGCTTTGGATGAAGAGCATATTCTGTGGCATGTCTCCTGGCTGACAGTGTCAGCATATAGAAACATGTATTAAGTGGACAGAATGTGGGGTCATCTATCTGAGGTTCAGTTTAGTATGACTGGTATATTTTGTCCCTGCCTACTAATCTCTGGGTTCCATTGAGTGAGTAAGGCGGGCTATTGGACATATAATGTAGAGTGACATTTTATGTCATTCCATTAGTGGATAATAGTGTTGTCATAGAATATTGAGGCACGGCTATCTGCTAGTCAGATTAGCACGGCGTCTATTCTATTGATCGGCCCAATAGCCATTGACATTGTCATTGAGCTAGATGGGGCGGGTCTATAACCGATGACGCGGTATATTGTGACGCCCTAATGGGTTTTTTAGTCGCAGTACTGCGGGAATTGGTTGCAGCCATTGCTGGGCTTGACCTTTTTCATTTTTTAATGGGAAGTGTTAGGCTCGGCAGGGAGTACATTTTGGAGCGTTTCGCTCCGCCTTAAACCACTAGGAGCATAGCTCCCCTATGGGGCGGAGCTCCACGATATAGAACGACTAGTTACCGGAGTGTAACTCCAGTTCTATGAGTGGAGCGGAGCCCCATAGGACTTAAGGCCCTACCGACCCTCTCTAGTCTCGCTGAAGATAATATCTCGGGAGGCAGATTGAGGGAACGGGGTTCCTTATATAGGGACACCTGTACTCCTATTGGCTGTAGGTGTGTGCATAAATTTGCTTCAGGCTGTTCTGCCCTAGGGCAGAGGGTAAACCACTAGGAGCATAGCTCCCCTATGGGGCTCCGCTCCACTCATAGAACTGGAGTTACACTCCGGTAACTAGTCGTTTACCCTCTGCCCTAAGGCAGACGCAGCCTGAAACAAAATTATGCACACACCTACAGCCAATAGGAGTACAGGTGTCCCTATATAAGGAACCCCGTTCCCTCAATCTGCCTCCCGAGATATTATCTTCAGCGAGACTAGAGAGGGTCGGTAGGGCCTTAAGTCCTATGGGGCTCCGCTCCACTCATAGAACTGGAGTTACACTCCGGTAACTAGTCGTTCTATATCGTGGAGCTCCGCCCCATAGGGGAGCTATGCTCCTAGTGGTTTAAGGCGGAGCGAAACGCTCCAAAATGTACTCCCTGCCGAGCCTAACACTTCCCATTAAAAAATGCAAAGGTCAAGCCCAGCAATGGCTGCAACCAATTCCCGCAGTACTGCGACTAAAAACCCATCAAGGCGTCACAATATACCGCGTCATCGGTTATAGACCCGCCCCATCTAGCTCAATGACAATGTCAATGGCTGTTGGGCAGATCAATAGAATAGACGCCGTGCTAATCTGACTAGCAGATAGCCGTGCCTCAATATTCTATGGAACAAAATATACCAGTCATACTAAACTGAACCTCAGATAGATGACCTCACATTCTGTCCACTCAGTACATGTTTCTATATGCTGACACTGTCAGCCATGAGACATGCCACAGAATATGCTCTTCATCCAAAGCGGACCTGATAGAGATCAGTCTATCATCCTGCTTCTCCCTCCTCTACCTCAAGATTCTCCTTCAGCTGTGCTGAGTGCAATCGAGATTGGAGTTTAAAAGGCTTATTCCTGACATAAGTCTTCCTAACCAGAGCGGACCTGATTGGAACCTGTCCAAGGTCCTGCTCTGTCCTCTCTTTCTAGCTCAAGAACGCCTTTCAGCTCTGCTGAAATTCGATCGAACAAAAGAGTTAGAAAACATGTCCATAATATGTTACTTCTAATAAAAGTGGACTTATGAACTTATTCACAATCCTGCTTTCTTTCTCTGTTCTGCTCAAGATCTCCCTTCAGCCACGCTGAGTACCGACCGAGCCAAAGAGTTAGAAGACATATCCAACAGATAGAAACGGATAAAAGGAGACGGTGTCGACCATGACGCTGCTCTACAAATATCCTCTACCTCTGTTCCTCTGAAAAGAGCAGTAGAAGCTGCTACTCCACGAGTGGAGTGCGCTCTAATACCCTGAGGCGGTTGTTGCCCCGCCGCCTCGTACGCCGTCTCAATGCCTTCACAAAGCCAATGAGACAAACGCTGTTTTGAAAGTGGTCTACCCAATGCAGCCGCACCGTGACACACAAACAACTGAGGTGATGACCTAACCGCCTCTGTGCGCCTAACGTAACACGCCAAAGCGCGTACTGGGCACAGACAGTGAAGCTTTTCCTCACTCCTCTCCCCGTGAGGAGGGGGATGAAAAGCCCACAATTCCACGATCTGCGATCTATATGCACTGTTAATAACCTTCGGCACAAATGCCGGGTTAGGACGTAACACCGCTCTGCTCAGATCGCCATTAATGGCTAGGCAGTCGGGTCTCGTCGACAGTGCACACAAATCGCTGACTCGTTTAGCAGTAGTCAAGGCGAGCAACAGCGCCGTCTTGATAGACAGCATCTTGAGGGGTATTTGATTCAATGGCTCGAACGGCGACTTACATAGCGCTTCGAGAACCAATGCCAAATCCCACTTGGGCAGCGTAGCTCTAGGCCTTGGCCTAAGCCGTCGCGTTCCCAATAGGAAACGTTTCACTAACGGGTGAGTGAACACACTTTTTCCGTTAAACCCTTCATGACCAGCTGAAATTGCCGCTGCAAACACTCGAATAGTGGAGGGCGATTTCTGCTTATCAAACATAGACTGTAGGAATGAGAGCACACTCTCTACCTGACAGCTCATGGGGTCCACGTCCTGTGTATCACACCATCGTGAGAAAACATTCCATCTGCTGGTATACAACCTGCAAGTGGAACCGGCTCTTGCGCCCTGTATTGTTCTGATCACTGCATCAGACAACCCACGGCGCTTTAACCTGTCCCATTCAGGGACCAAGCCTTCAGTGGTTGGCCGATTATGGGCCATTGCCCTATCGAGCCTCCCGCCTGAATCAACGCGTCTCGTCGATGTGGAATTGACCAGGGTGGCGCAATCAACATCTGACTCATCTCTGCAAACCACGGAGCCCCCGGGCGATCGGGCGCTATCAGTATCACTGACAGCCCCTCTGACCTCACCCTGGCTAGCAGTGGGAGAATGCAAGACAGCGGAGGGAATGCATACAGGAGAACTCTCGGCCACGGGTAGTGCGCGAATGCGTCTCTTCCCAATGGCGGTTCGTCCTGGTTCCTCAGAGAGAACCATAGGGGACACTGCGCGTTCACACGTGACGCGAACAGGTCCACCTCGGCTCTCCCGAATTGTTCCCAAATCTGTAGAACAATGTCCGGGTGCAGACACCACTCGTCGTCTCGAGGACCCCCTCTTGACATGATGTCTGCCCCTACGTTCAAGTAGCCCGGAATGTGTGCTGCTCTCAACGAGCGAAGGTGCTTGTGAGCCCACAGCCACAATTCCACTGCCGCCCGATGAAGGGCAGGAGACCTGACCCCTCCCTGGCGGTTTATGTGAGCCACTGTGGTTCGGTTGTCTGACCAGACCAGCACATCGCGACCCCGAAGGGTAGACGCGAAGTGGGTCAAGACCAGTCTCACCGTTTCCAACTCTAGGAGGTTGATGTGACGACCTGATTGAGGCCATGCACCTCCTATCGCTTGAGACTGACATGTCCCTCCCCATCCAGTCAGAGAGGCATCTGTAAACACTGGAATGTAGGATGACACCTTGCCCATCGGGACTCCGTGCGTGAGAACGCACGGGTTCCGCCAATAGTCCAAGTCTGCTCTTAGCGAGAGAGGAACCACCACCAACCGATGACGTTGACGCACTGGGTCTAGTCTTAGTTGGGCGAACCACCGCTGTGCTTTGCGCATGTGCAGAAGCCCTAGCGGGACCACAGAGTGGGCTGCCGACATGAGACCCAAAAGTGACATGATCGATAGCGCCGTTACTGTGTGATTCGGACGACACTTCCTCAGGGCTAGCAACAATGCTGCCCTTCGAGGGTCCGAAATTCGCGCCCTCATCATAACAGTGTCTAACTGTAGTCCCAAGTAGACAATCTGATGACTGGGCCAAGGTGCGCTCTTTTTCCAATTCACAGCAAACCCCAGACGCGTGAGATGCATCACTGTCTGTGTCGTGTGTGTGAACGCCAGCTCTGCTGACGGGGCGAGAATCAACAGGTCGTCTAGGTAGGCTAATAGCCTTATCCCTTGACGACGCAGCGGTTCCAATGCCGCCTCCACACATTTGGAAAACGTCCGAGGTGCCAGGGCGTACCCAAACGGCATCCTCGTGAACTCGTACGCCACCCCTTGAAAGGCGAACCGCAGAAACTTTCTGTGACGCGATTGTATCGGCACATGAAAGTACGCGTCCTTTAGGTCTATGCTTGTACAAAAATCTCCCTTCTGAACACATTCCAGTAGGCGTTTTGTCGTCAGCATTCGGAAGGGCCGTTTGGTTATGCTCTCGTTGAGAATGCGTAAATCCAAAATCGGCCTCACTCCCCCCGTCTTTTTTGGCACTAGGAAATAGGGCGAGTAAAGCCCCTTGTTCCTTTGCTCCCGGGGAACTACTGTGACCGCCTCCTTCGCCAAAAGTTCCGTAATCTCTGATTTCAGAGCGGCTACTTTGTCTGGCGTTTTCATCACCGTTTCCACCACTCCCTTGAACGGGGGTGGGGTTCGGCGGAATTGGAGGGCATAACCCTTCTCTAACGTCTGTTCTAGCCAGCGTGAGAGGGTACAGCTTTGACGCCACTGCCAGCAATGCATGGAAAGCGGGTGCGCACGAAGCTGTGGTGCATCCAGTAGGAAGGACCTGTATTCCTCTATGGCCCTTGCCGCCGCTATTCCCCAACACTGGGTTGGTGGAATAGCCCAAGGCGGGCCCCCCTTGAAAGGGAGAGGACACATCAGCTCGTTCTGGGTGAGTCGGGGGCTTTGATACGTTGGTTACGACCGTAACTCCAGTAATCTTGCCCTCCGTGAACGCAGCACGGGTCTGAACTGCGCTGTCTGAGGTACTGGCCTGAGACAGAGCGCTCTGCCCGGAAAGCGATTGCGTCATCATGTCATTGTCTGACTGAGACTGCCGCTTGCCATGAGACCCATCCATTACAGTACTCATCTGAGTCTGAAAGGTGTAATCTCTGACTGGTACCACACGGTGGTGCCATAACACCTCTTTACTGGTCTCATGCGGCTGCTCAACAACACACTCAGTGAGTGGTGGGCTGCGCTCAGAGCCCTGGGCATTGATACGTTCATGATAGACCGGAGGCGTCCATACCTTGGTTACGCCTGTAACTCTGGTATTCCCGCTCTCCGTGAACGTCGCACGGGTCTGAACTGCGCCGGCTGAGGCATTAGCCTGCAGCAAGGCGTTCTTCCCGGCTAGCGGCTGCGCCTTCATGTCACATTGGGACAGAGACAGCTGCCTGCTATGAGAGACCTTTACTACAGAGCTCCTAGGAGTCTGTAGTAAGAGATCTTTATTAGGTGAGCTAAGGCAGTGCCTTGCTACCTTTACCCTTTTCCTCTCTTGAGCGCGCTCAGCTACACACTCTAAGTGGGTTGAGCTACACTCAAGATGGTGAGGGAGAGACATAGAACGTGAAGTGTTCTTAACCTTATGGAATAAATGTCCTTCTTTGACAATGTCAGTGAGAATCATCTCTTTATTCACATAATTATAAAAACAGCCCTCCACGCCCTGAACAGTGGGGTGGGGGGGAACAGTAGGCCCCTCTGCGTCATGCGCCGGGCCGTCCTCTGCTCTCTCCCCCTCGCCTCGTCAAAGGTGCCGCCTTTTCTGAGTCACCTTCTGGTGCTTCCAGGCTGGCCTCTGGACGACCTCTCTCTCTGGCGGGACCGACGTCGTCACCGTTGCTGCTGGAGGGGCCGAGCCCGCTCTCCCGCTGCTCTGGGTGTGCGCCTGTCGCCTGGCCCTTCGCCTCCCAGCTGACTTGTTGGGGGCGTTGGAGGTGGATGGGTTGGTTGGGGCTCTGCTGGCCTTCATTGCCAGTGGCAAATGTTTGGCCAGGTGCCTCCTCTCCTCGTCCAATTTGGCGATGCGTTCGGTGGCGTCCTTCACAGCAAGGCCGAATAGCCCTTCGCTGGAGACGGGGGCGTTGAGCAAGGATGCCCTGTCGGTCTCCTTCATGGCCGTCATGGACAGCCAGAGGTGCCGCTCAGTAACCACCGAGGTGGCCATGGTCCTGCCCGCGCATATCGCCACCGCTTGCGTCAGGTGGAGTATGGCTCCAGAAATCCTGGAGGCCTCCTCCACTTCCTCAACGGTCAACTCTGACCTGCCCGTTGTGAGACGGGACAGGGAGGCCGCGAGGAGGGCGATGTTGTTCGCCGCTGCAACGCTCTGGGCTCCCAGCGTGAAGGATTTCTCAGCCAATTGGGCTGTGAACCTGTCCCTCTGTGCTGGCAGGGTGGCCTTCTTGGAGGCTGCCCAGGGACTCGAACCCGGCACTAGGTACGCCGTCATGGCGCCTTCGAGCCTAGGGATTCCCTTAGCTGCCCACTCGTATCCAGCCACTCTGGTGAATGGGGTGTACACTCTGGCCGGCGAACGCGCCGCCAGAGGTGCCCCCCACGAGCCCTCGACATATTTGCCCAGAGAGGGCAAGGCTGGAGCCATTGGCTCAGCCGCCCTTCTCGGCACGGAGTAGGGGCCGCCCTCCATCAAATCCACCTCCATTGGAGGGGGAGCTGGGGGCAGCGCAATCTCCAGTCGGGTGGCCGCCCTCTCAATGAGTCCGGGAAAGTCCGAACGCAGAGAGGCGGCCGCGAAGGACAGAGCCTCTGACCTGGCAGAGCTCATGTCATCTCCGCACAGGGAACCTTCAGACCTCACGCTTCCCGATGGAAAGGGGGTCTTAAAGGCTGGCGCCAGAGCTCTGGATTGCCCCACTGGGACATCCGGCTCGGCGCTCTCCCTGTCATCCTCTGATTCCGCACTGCCCGCTGATGCCTCTGAGCCAGAGGCGAGCACGGACATTGCATCATCAAGAGGGACATCCTCCTTGAAAAACGTCCATCGCTGCTTTCTCTCCTTCATAGGAAGGAGAGCGCAGGAGGCGCAATTAGGAGGGTCGCCGAGACCATCCTTGGCATGCAGCGGTCCCAAACACACGAAACATAGGTCGTGGGGGTCCGTGGTTGCCATGGAGGTACAGCGGCACAGGGCCCTGAAAAGGGCCTTTGGGGGTGGATAACTTGGCGTGCTCATTTAGAAGACGTTGACGGCTGGCAGTCAACGACGAAATTCTTCTTGAGTCTTCTAGGCTTCTTCACTCTAGTCCAGTCGCTGAAGATAATGGGAGGCAGATTGAGGGAACGGGGTTCCTTATATAGGGACACCTGTACTCCTATTGGCTGTAGGTGTGTGCATAATTTTGTTTCAGGCTGCGTCTGCCTTAGGGCAGAGGGTAAACCACTAGGAGCATAGCTCCCCTATGGGGCGGAGCTCCACGATATAGAACCGGAGGCAAGGCCAGGGCGAAGGCAAAGACCCGTTCATCCCGTGCTGGTCTCCAGTTCCCTGTGGGCCGTGTGCACAGGCTGCTGCGCAAAGGCAACTACGCCGAGCGTGTGGGCGCTGGCGCACCAGTCTACCTGGCCGCCGTGCTCGAGTACCTGACTGCTGAGATCCTGGAGTTGGCCGGCAACGCTGCCCGTGACAACAAGAAGACTCGTATCATCCCCCGTCACCTGCAGCTGGCCGTCCGTAACGACGAGGAGCTGAACAAACTGCTCGGCGGTGTGACCATCGCTCAGGGTGGTGTGTTGCCCAACATCCAGGCAGTGCTACTCCCCAAGAAGACAGAGAAGGCAGTCAAAGCCAAGTAAATTCGCTACTGCGACTTCAACTTGACTACTCAACCCCCAAAGGCTCTTTTAAGAGCCAACCACCTAGCTCTCCAAAAGCGCAAAGTACCTTTCTATGACCGCAATACATTGAGTGGGTGTATACACAACTATTTCGACATTCTGTGCCCACATGAGGCCTTGCATGAACAACTACACCTACTAGGCCTCGTTTGCCATAGCAGGCTAGCATTAGATTACACGTGCCTATAAGATGTCACTCTTGACTTTGGCGACTATTATTGCGCGTAAAGGACCGGCGGCGTCCTATTGCGCGCGCACCGGGAGTTTGAATTTTGGAGAGGCCGGGCCTCGCGTCCAATGGCCAACGGAGGAGGCCTGCGCAACGGGCCAATCGGGGTGGTGGGGAGATGGTGTCCAATCAGCAGGCGCCACTGCCGGCTTTATAAACTTCACATAGGCATTTCGAGGCTATACTCCCAGCGCCATGGCCAGAACCAAGCAAACCGCTCGCAAATCCACCGGTGGCAAAGCCCCCAGGAAGCAGCTCGCCACTAAGGCTGCTCGCAAGAGTGCCCCGGCCACCGGCGGTGTGAAGAAGCCTCACCGTTACAGGCCCGGCACCGTGGCTCTGAGAGAGATCCGTCGTTACCAGAAGTCCACTGAGCTACTCATCCGCAAGCTGCCCTTCCAGCGCCTGGTGCGAGAAATCGCCCAGGACTTCAAGACCGACCTGCGCTTCCAGAGCTCCGCCGTGATGGCCCTGCAGGAGGCTAGCGAGGCTTACCTGGTCGGCCTGTTCGAGGACACCAACCTGTGCGCCATCCACGCCAAGCGGGTGACCATCATGCCCAAGGACATCCAGCTGGCCCGCCGTATTCGCGGAGAGCGCGCATAAATGAGGATGACCTGAACTCGAAAATCCCCCAAAGGCTCTTTTAAGAGCCACCTCCATATTTCCATCAAAAAGGCACAATTGTTCCATGTATACACGCACCTCTACATTAGCCACCATGTATGTTGTTCACTAACACGTCTAAAAGCTACGTATTGCACCTTTTAGTTGCCTGAAGTCTAGCTTCAATGTTTGTTTGTGTGTATATACACAACCATCTGGCATCATCCACTTCCTTTGAACTATAGTAGCACAGTAAAATGCTTTACAAAGGAGGGGAAAAAGAAACGAGTGATAATATAGGCCGAATAGTAACAAGAATTGTGTTCAGATGAATAATTGACACTATTAGTTGTGTGTAATAATAGCCTTGCATGCAGTCCAGAAAAAACATTGCATGCCAACTTACTTTGAAAGTCCCATGTTGCAGTGCTGCTGAGAGACTCATGCGGAGGCCAAAACTTTACAGTGGAGCACGGAGGCCATCTTGTGGTTAAATGTGGGTACTGCACATCATGGTGATTCCCTTTCGGCCAGCGTTTCCCAAACGCGGTCCTGGGGTCCCCAAGGGGTGCGCGTTTTGCGTTTTGCCCTAGCACTCCACAGCTGATTCTAATACTCCAGCTTCATGATGATGAGTTGATTATTTGAAGCAGCTGTGTAGTGCTAGGGCAAAAACTCCCAAAACGTGCCCCGAGTTTGGGAAACCCTGCTTTAGGCTAATACTAGCCTATTAGGATGACTTGGTTCGATCGCTTTAATGGCAACTGCTGAACTCTGGTTTTCACTAATTACTTGTCCCAGGTCACCATTATGAATCCAATAGCAAAACAAATGTTTCAACATTGCTCAATAGTGAAAAAAGGGCAGGAAACGATGGGTTCTCAACAATATTTCACCAACAACCAATCACTATTCAAGCATAGACATTAGGATCATCCACAAATATTCCTAAATCATACTACAAAAGAGTTGTAACGAAATGGATTTGTCTGTTCAATGCAAGTTCAACGTCAAAGAAAAAGTGCATCACCACAACAAACGTGTCTTTAGATACACTGTAAAAAAATGACTTTGTGGAATGTACTCAAGCTATTACAGTCAACAAAAGCACACGTCATATTATTGAGTAGATCTTTTAGCTTGTTTTTATGCGTAGATAAGCTTGAGTAAGTTGTTTAGATGTGGTCCAATACATAGAGTAAAGATGATAGAGGTAAAAAATGATTATATTATGTTGATTCAACTCAAATAGACATTGTGTTATTTTACCTGAATGATTCATCCTATAATGTATTTAGACCAAGTCAGAAAAATGTTCACATTTTTACTTTGGATTCACTCAATTCAGATCCCTTAAGAGAAAAGGTATCCGGACACCGGGAATCCATTTATTTAAACATCAACGGTTTGCAAAACATCTGTTATTATGAGATGAGAAATTACGGATTCGCAATCAACACTGCAGGTAAATCCTGATTGCTGCAGGTAGGCAAAACCGTAGAAATAGGAACTACAACACTAACTAGTATAGGATCTCTGTGGGCAGACCCATTACTTACGAGAGATACAATGGAGCTTCAACCCCAAGGCAAGAAAAGTATTCATTGGTTCCACTTCTTTCCCTTCTAAATGCGTTTGCCTAAGGACAGGCTGTATGCACATATCTAAATGGCATTAAAAAATCAGTATTTTTTTTGCCACTCAGAACACAGACATTTACCTTAAGGGGAGTTACCCTCATTTTAGACTTCCCAAGCATACATTTTCATGACAGCGTTCCTAATCTGCAGTAGGCAAAGCAGTTGAAAATCGGTAGGTTAACACCAAACCGTGAGGTGATTATGAATTCAGAGCAGTCGGATTAAGTCATAGTCAAATACATTTGAACAAATGAACAACAATATCACACGGAAAGTGATGTGAGCATTGCATTGTGGAAAGCAATGACATTACCAGAACACGTATTGCAACGCGAGGCATGTATTTCTAGATTAAACACTGATTCAGTGTGATGAACAAGTACATGTATGATTTGGTGTGCTCTACTTGAACACGCGCTTAGAGTTTTGAAACCACTGCCTATATGATGAGCGGTCGTTGTTTGTTTTATTACCACATACTTATGGAAATTGCACCGGTTGAGAGATGATGGCTCTCTTGTGCCTACGGTGAAGGGTACTTCTGATCCAGCAGGTGGTGCTAAGATCCCTCCCTATATGACTTGAATGATGAGTTGATTTATTCCTTATAGCTCCTAATGATTTTAAGGCCAGTGTTGGCAAACATTACTTGTGCTCCAGCAGGTGGCCATGAAATCCCTCCCTATATGACTTGACTGACCAGTTAGTTGATGGACTCCTTATAGCTCCTAATGATTTTAAGGCCAGTGTTGGCAAACATTACTTCTGCTCCAGCAGGTGGCCATGAAATCCCCCCCTATATGACTTGACTGACCAGGTAGTTGATGGACTCCTTATAGCTCTTAATGATCTCAAGCAGAGTGTTGGCCACATGACCTCTGGTCCAGCAGGTGGCGGTGAAAATAGTCCCTATAGGAGTTGACTCATTTCTTTGAGGTCCTAAATGAAGCATAGGGCGTCAACAGTGCATCTCGGCCTAACCCTGTTCCGGGCCCATTTCTTCACTCGATGCTTCCGGTGTTCTTCATCTCCTCTTCAATAGTCCTTCTCCACGTCTTCCTTCCCGCCTTGCCCTGTGCGTTCCACTGAAGTGTCTGTGTTTTTATGTCGTTAGGAGTTTTGCTCACTGCGTGTCCCCCTTCCATTTCCACTTTCTGTCCCAGTTGGGTAGCTATCCATTATACTGTAGCCTACTTACTACCAATGTCACTGTAGTCAAAGGTGATTTTCGATTATTATGTATGAGTATTATTATATATTGTTATATTATGATGTTCAAGCCTATAGGCTGTGGTAACAGGCCCTCTGTGATTTGTTGTTGTACTGTACATGTCAAGTATCTGCACTCTAGCCTAATTAGCCTAACCTGCTAGGGAAAAGTCACTTCCGGTCGTAGCTGTATCCCACCTAGTCAAAACCTTGTTAGTCCTTATCCTAAAAGGCACCCTCTGTTCCTCGATATACTCCACCGAGGGCTGGCAGCCAGTAAGTACAGGTAAGTGACAATTATCCGTGACGCAGTCACCTACACCGAGCACGCCAAGAGGAAGACCGTTACCGCCATGGACGTGGTCTACGCTCTGAAACGTCAGGGACGCACCCTGTACGGTTTCGGCGGTTAAACCCACTCTCTTCGGAACCTCAACACCCCGACTCGAACCCAAAGGCTCTTTTAAGAGCCACCCACATCCGCTTCAAATGGGCCCATTCCATATAGTGTTATATATATATATATATATATATATATTGTATGCTATTTAGTAAGAAAGTATGAGCCACTTCGAGTGGACAGGGAGTATTAATTAGAGGATTCTAATGTCCCGTCCAGTTTTAGTGCACAGAGGGAGGCCTATATCTGACAGTGGCAAAGTGTAAGAACGTTATTATTTTGGGTCAAGCAATAGTGGAATTTGGACAACATAAAGCCACCACGAGTCGGTAGACGTGGCTCGAAAAGAGGGGGACAGCGCGCACACACACACACAGTCCAAAATGGGAGCCCTATGTCTGACGGTGCCAAAGTGGGCAATTCTATCACCAGCATCATTTGGCACAACAATCGTGCCATTTGGACACCTATTAAAGCCCCCCTTTTGAAACACACAATTCCCCATCGGTCACAGAGCATAGGCTATAGAGAGGAGGGAGGGAGGGAGGGAGCAGGGGAGTGTCTACGGCCGCTGACTTTGCTTAGCTTCCTCTTCATAAGACGGGTAAGCGCCCTTCACCCCCTCATTCGTTTCTGAGAAGCAACGAGACATCATCATGCCCGAGCCAGCAAAGTCAGCGCCCAAGAAGGGCTCCAAGAAAGCCGTCACCAAGACCGCAGGGAAGGGCGGCAAGAAGCGCAGAAAGTCCAGGAAGGAGAGTTACGCCATCTACGTGTACAAAGTCCTGAAGCAGGTCCACCCCGACACCGGCATCTCCTCCAAGGCCATGGGAATCATGAACTCCTTCGTGAACGACATCTTCGAGCGTATCGCCGGAGAGTCCTCTCGCCTGGCCCACTACAACAAGCGTTCTACCATCACCTCCAGGGAGATCCAGACCGCAGTGCGCCTGCTGCTCCCCGGTGAACTTGCCAAACACGCCGTGTCCGAGGGCACCAAGGCCGTAACCAAGTACACCAGTTCCAAGTAAACAGCGCATTTGGACTGCTCTACTAACCCAAAGGCTCTTTTAAGAGCCACCCACTCTGTCAGTAAAAAAAGCAATTCCATCGCCACCGAATGAATGCGTAGGTAGGCTGCGTTACATTGTACGACCGCGGTTACATTGTATCATTGTTTAATGGGCGGCGCGCGCCGGCTCGGAGAGCGGCTACATTGTATCATATCCCCTGCCCGTTCCAGCGTAGGGGTTTAGCGCGCCTTTTTTGGTGTCTTTGCGCGCTGAATAGTAACCCATGTTTGTCGGGCTCCATTCCAGGTGAAGGCAATGTAAAATGGCACCATTTGACAAAGGGTGTAAATAAATGAATCAAAAAGGCAGTCTGTTGGGTTTGATTGGAAAGAAATGCCTTTTGTCGTCTAATGAGCGGATAGTCATTTTGAGTTGACTTCCTGAATCGGTAGGACACGGATGGAGTGAATGGATGCTCCATCATTGGACTATACCCTAATGATGAGAATGATAATGGCAAGAATAAAAAGGTGGTGAATAATATGAATGAATGTATATAATTATATATATATATATATATGAACGTAGCCCTTTTGGCCTACAGGTCATTTCCGGTCAAGGTCGCATCATCCATATAGTCCCCTGTAGCTCAGTTGGTAGAGCACAGCGCTTGCAACGCCAGGGTTGCGGGTTCGTTTCCCACGGGGGGCCAGTATGAAAATGTACGCACTCACTTAACTGTAAGTGGCTCTGGATAAGAGCGTCTGCTACATGACTCAAAATGTCCATGTGAAGTGTAGTACATTTGAGTCACGTAGTGTATTTTCCTTCCTACTACACTCACGAGGCAACAGGATAAAAGGCAGTGGCTTCCACGTGACAAAGTGGGGATATGAATGTGTCTGTAGGCCAAGTCACAGTATAACACAGAGAAGGAGTGAGTGTGATTGTCGTTGGAGCAGTAGTGGATTCCAATGACTACCTTGGGGATAGCCTATACAACAGGGAAAAGAAAAGAGGCCGCAATCAGCCTTCTGACCCACATGCACCTGCTGGGATTCTTCTCACAGTCCAACCACATATGCAGCCCTTGTCCCACTCGGAGAGAGAGAGAGAGTGAAGGAGTGAATGAGTGACTGAAGGAGTGAGTGAGTGAGTGAATGAGTGTGATAGAGAGAGAGAGACAGAGAGAGACAGAGAGAGAGAGAGTGAGTGAAGGAGTGAATGAGTGACTGAAGGAGTGAGTGAGTGAGTGTGATAGAGAGAGAGAGACATAGAGAGAGAGACAGAGGGAGAGACTGAGAGAAAGAGAGAGAGAGAGAGAGATAGAGAGTGAGTGAGTGAAGGAGTGAAGGAGTGAGTGAGATAGAGAGACTGAGAGAGAGACAGAGAGAGAGAGAGAGAGAAAGAGAGAGAGACAGAGAGAGACAGAGAGAGTGAGTGAGTGAAGGAGTGAGTGAGTGAGTGAATGAGTGACTGAAGGAGTGAGTGAGTGAGTGAGTGAATGAGTGAGTGAGTGAGTGAGATAGAGAGAGAGAGAGAGACTGAGAGAGAGTGAGTGAGTGAGTGAAGGAGTGAATGAGTGACTGAAGGAGTGAGTGAGTGAGTGAATGAGTGAGTGAGTGAGTGAGTGATTGAGACAGAGAGAGAGAGAGAGAGACAGAGAGAGAGACAGAGAGAGAGAGAGAGAGAGAGAGAGAGTGAGAGAGAGAGTGAGTGAGTGAGTGACTGAAGGAGTGAGTGAGTGAGTGAGTGAATGAGTGAGTGAGTGTGATAGTCGTTGGAGCAGTAGTGGATTCCAATGACTACCTTGGGGATAGCCTATACAACAGGGAAAAGAAAAGAGGCCGCAATCAGCCTTCTGACCCACATGCACCTGCTGGGATTCTTCTCACAGTCCAACCACATATGCAGCCCTTGTCCCACTCGGGGAGAGAGAGAGAGACTGAGAGAGAGAGAGAGAGACAGAGAGAGAGAGAGAGAGAGAGAGAGACTGAAAGAGTCTAGTGAAGGAGTGACAGCCAACCTAAGGAGTGACAGCCAACCTAACTACCTACCTACCTACCTACCTACCTACCAGAAGGGAGGGGAAGACAACACACAATCTCACTGTGTAGAAATAGTAGGCTACAAATACAACAACAACACACACACTGCCAGTGCACAAAAAGTACTAATACACACACAGTGCAAGTAAGCATGTCGTAGGACAGTTTATACCATGTGGATCCTGTACATACGACGAATACAACTTGAAACTTGAAGTACAACACTCGTCTCAGCCAGGCCTCACAGGTGCATGTGTTTTAAGGTCCCCAAAAGAGCACTTCTTTAAAACACCCTGGACCACATCAGGGGACACCAAACCATTTGATTCCCTTGCCAGACATCTCGGCTCACTACACAACAAGTGCTGCTCGCAATCGGATGCACTTTTAGGCCATTTAGGAGACAAATAGCACAGGAAAACCAGTGCGCACCGCTCCACCCGACAGTCCAACGGTGAGATTTTGAGCGAGTCGCAACAAAATGCACGGCCCTTCCGCGGCCCACATGACTTTATTCTGAACGGAGACAAGTCTGCTCGCTGGGCCGTTCGCTTTTGGAGCAAAAACACGGCTCCGTCGGTGACTTTTGGGCCGATATAGGCGAACAGAAAACACAAGTGAAAGAGCATTTGGCCAGCCCAGAGAAGCCGAGCTGGGTGGCTTGAGTCTACATGGTTCTCATGTCGCGTTTAAGGCCAGCCCCCTGCTCAGTGTGGAGCTTCAATAGCGCAGAACAGCATCTACAGGAAACTACTCCTCGCAGACCGTGTGTGTGTGTACCGGACCAAACGACAGACAGACATGGCAGAAGTCGCACCAGCACCCGCCGCCGCCGCACCGGCCAAGGCACCCAAGAAGAAGGCAGCAGCCAAGGCCAAGAAAGCGGGACCCAGCGTAGGCGAGCTCATCGTCAAGGCTGTGACCGCTTCCAAGGAGAGGAGCGGCGTTTCCCTGGCCGCGCTCAAGAAGATGCTGGCGGCAGGCGGCTACGACGTGGAGAAGAACAACTCCCGCGTCAAGATCGCAGTCAAGAGCCTCGTCACCAAGGGCACCCTGGTCCAGACCAAGGGCACCGGTGCATCCGGCTCCTTCAAGCTCAACAAGAAAGCCGTCGAGGCGAAGAAGCCCGCCAAGAAAGCCGCAGTCCCCAAAGTAAAGAAGGTGGCCGCCAAGAAGCCAGCCGCGGCTAAGAAGCCCAAGAAGGTAGCAGCCAAGAAGGCCGTCACCGCAAAGAAGTCCCCCAAGAAGGCCAAGAAGCCCGCTACACCCAAAAAGGCCGCCAAGAGCCCCAAGAAGGTGAAGAAGCCCGCCGCAGCGGCCAAGAAGGCAGCCAAGAGCCCCAAGAAGGCTACAAAGGCAGCCAAGCCCAAAGCCGCCAAGCCCAAGGCAGCCAAGGCCAAGAAGGCAGCCCCCAAGAAGAAGTAAACCTATTACAAACAGTGTTCTACTCGACACATGTTGTACCACAAAAGGCTCTTTTAAGAGCCACCCACCTCTTTCCATAGAAAGCGCATTGATTTCCATGTACTACCTGTCGTGAAAAAGAAATTACGCACACTAGGCTACTTTTACGCACACAACATTGTCCCACTCTGGGTGTGTGCGAAGGGAGAGGCATATAATAGAGGGCCAAAATGGCTTAGAAATTCGACCTCACGAGTGCACCCTCACCAGCCATTTTTATATATGAGCCACTGGGCTATTCCCGTTCAGAGGCAGGCTGCTGTGATGTGTTACAAGTGCCATGTAACAACAATAACAATACTATAGTGGCTTCGATTTCAAACTCAAGAGTGCACCCTCACCAGCTGTTTGTTTCCCATTTGGAGAGAAATAATGTGAGGATTTCATTTTGGCGCTCACGCGAAATGACACAAAGTCGGAGGGAAACAAAGTAGCCTCTCACTCGCTGCCTGTGGGTGGGAACCGGCTTAGAGCTGTCTGTCCGTCCGTCTGTCCCTCGCTCCAATTGGATAAGGCCACACCGGCCCGGTGGCCAATCGTTGCCTCTTGTGGCGAGGTATATGTACGGCTCTCGAAGTGGCGAGCGGCTCATTCAGACTTTCTGTGACTTTCTCAAGCTACCAATATGAGCGGAAGAGGCAAAACCGGAGGCAAGGCCAGGGCGAAGGCAAAGACCCGTTCATCCCGTGCTGGTCTCCAGTTCCCTGTGGGCCGTGTGCACAGGCTGCTGCGCAAAGGCAACTACGCCGAGCGTGTGGGCGCTGGCGCACCAGTCTACCTGGCCGCCGTGCTCGAGTACCTGACTGCTGAGATCCTGGAGTTGGCCGGCAACGCTGCCCGTGACAACAAGAAGACTCGTATCATCCCCCGTCACCTGCAGCTGGCCGTCCGTAACGACGAGGAGCTGAACAAACTGCTCGGCGGTGTGACCATCGCTCAGGGTGGTGTGTTGCCCAACATCCAGGCAGTGCTACTCCCCAAGAAGACAGAGAAGGCAGTCAAAGCCAAGTAAATTCGCTACTGCGACTTCAACTTGACTACTCAACCCCCAAAGGCTCTTTTAAGAGCCAACCACCTAGCTCTCCAAAAGCGCAAAGTACCTTTCTATGACCGCAATACATTGAGTGGGTGTATACACAACTATTTCGACATTCTGTGCCCACATGAGGCCTTGCATGAACAACTACACCTACTAGGCCTCGTTTGCCATAGCAGGCTAGCATTAGATTACACGTGCCTATAAGATGTCACTCTTGACTTTGGCGACTATTATTGCGCGTAAAGGACCGGCGGCGTCCTATTGCGCGCGCACCGGGAGTTTGAATTTTGGAGAGGCCGGGCGTCCAATGGCCAACGGAGGAGGCCTGCGCAACGGGCCAATCGGGGTGGTGGGGAGATGGTGTCCAATCAGCAGGCGCCACTGCCGGCTTTATAAACTTCACATAGGCATTTCGAGGCTATACTCCCAGCGCCATGGCCAGAACCAAGCAAACCGCTCGCAAATCCACCGGTGGCAAAGCCCCCAGGAAGCAGCTCGCCACTAAGGCTGCTCGCAAGAGTGCCCCGGCCACCGGCGGTGTGAAGAAGCCTCACCGTTACAGGCCCGGCACCGTGGCTCTGAGAGAGATCCGTCGTTACCAGAAGTCCACTGAACTACTCATCCGCAAGCTGCCCTTCCAGCGCCTGGTGCGAGAAATCGCCCAGGACTTCAAGACCGACCTGCGCTTCCAGAGCTCCGCCGTGATGGCCCTGCAGGAGGCTAGCGAGGCTTACCTGGTCGGCCTGTTCGAGGACACCAACCTGTGCGCCATCCACGCCAAGCGGGTGACCATCATGCCCAAGGACATCCAGCTGGCCCGCCGTATTCGCGGAGAGCGCGCATAAATGAGGATGACCTGAACTCGAAAATCCCCCAAAGGCTCTTTTAACTCTTCCGAGTCGGCGAACGCTTCGGCGCGTTCAAATCGCGGGCCGGCTTTAGGACCGCGCAGCATCCAAACCAAGTGACGCAGAGGGCTGCCGTCGATTTCATGCAGAAATGGAGACCCGAAGCTACGTTTTGAGTGTTTGTTTCATGTAAATACACCAACTAAAACCAAAGTTATGATAATTTCAATTCCATGAAAAAAGTGCGTCAAAATATGCGCTCTTTTATGAGCGCTTTGCATTTATTATAATAACTTTGTCGTCTTTTGTGATAAAAAGGAACGGAAAAAAACGTGTGCTTGTGCTAACCCGGTTCTTCAGGATGCACACGAGTATATAAACATTCATTCCCATGACAACTAGCCATTGCGAAAGAACGAACGAGAGGAATTAGTTCAGTTCATGAGTAGTTTTGGAGAGTTTTTCACGAGTTAGTATTTCAATTGTTAGTATTTCAAGAGTTTTATTGTCAGCAGTATCGTTTTTGTGAAGCAATATGAGGCGCACACTTCACGTTGAACAAGCCGTCGACTTGTTATTCCAAATGAGCGATGAAGAAACTTTGGAAAGTTCGTCGTCAGACAATGAGAGTGGCCAGGATGACTTCGAGGACCCTGATTTTGTTGCTGAAAACGTGAGGTAAGAAGACAAACATTTTTCTAAAATGAATTTGTTTTATTGCTTTCGTTTATCTTACTATAGTATTCTATTCTACTTCACTGTAGTGCAAATGCCAATGAACATCTTGAACTTTTAATAATCTTGAATCCGTTTACCTGTTTTGTATAGTGACGACGACGACGACGAGCAGCCTGGGCCATCAACAGCCCCCACCCCCACAACAAGCCGACGGAGGCCATCACAGAGGGGGCGTGGAAGGAAGGATCAGGCCAAGACCAGGTCAAGATCTCCAGCCCAGTCAGCAGCACAGCCAGAACAGAGCTCTGAGCCATGGAAAACAGAGACTGATCCTGACACTGCCCCACAAGCCAGTAGGTTCATGCCCCGCAGACCACCAGGAGCCCAGGTGGATTTGCATTCAGGGCACACACCAAAGGACCTCTTCCTGCTCTACTTCGCCGCAGATACAATGAGGACAATCTGCAGAAACACCAACAAACAGGCAGCAAGAAATCAGCAGAAGGGGAGCAAATATCAGTGGACTGACGTTGATGTGGAGGAACTGCACAGATTTCTGGGTCTCCTCATCTACACCTCATTGGTGACTCTGCCTAGTATCCAGGACTACTGGAAACAAAGCCACATATTGTCTGTTTCATTGCCAGCGAAGGTCATGCCAAGAGACAGATTCCGGTCCATCTCATGGAACATCCACCTAAGTGATCCAGAGGAGGATGTCATAAATGACCAGCGCAAAGGTACACCCCAGCATGACAAACTGTTCAGGGTCAAACCTCTGATGGACGACATTCGCACTGCCTGCCAGGCTCATTACCATCCTAAGAAGGAACTGTCAGTCGACGAGAGGATGGTGGCTACAAAAGCCAAAACTGGCATGACCCAGTACATGAAGGACAAGCCTAACAAATGGGGGATCAAGCTCTTTGTGTTGGCAGAGTCTAACAATGGCTACACTCTAAACTTCAACGTGTATGTTGGGAAAGCACACACACCCAGCGTGCATGGACTTTCATATGATGCTGTTATGGACCTCATTCAGCCATCACATCTTGGTACAGGATACCATATTTATATGGACAATTTCTACACCAGCCCAAAACTGTTCCTGAGTTTGGGAAGTATGAAGTTTGGAGCCTGTGGGACCTACAGAAGCAACAGAAAAGGGTGTCCTAGTGGCAGAGAAAATGCCCTCACCAGCAAATCGAAGAGGGGGTCTGTGAGATGGATCAGAGAGGATCGCCTGGTCTTTGTGAAGTGGATGGATACGCGGGAGGTGTCGGTGTGCTCCACAATCCACCCAGCGTTTTCGGGCGAGACAATCAAGAGGAAGGTGAAGGAAGGACCTGGACGCTGGGTAGCAAAAGACATTCCCTGCCCTACCCCCATCATGGCCTACAATAAGTACATGGGAGGGGTTGACCTGTCAGACCAGCTTCTCCAGTATTACTCAACCCATCGCAGAACTGCTCGCTGGTACCGTACCCTCTTCCTGCATTTTTTGGACATGGGAACAACAAATGCATACATCCTGCACTGTGACATCAGTGCGACCCAACAGGTCACACCCATGACGCACAAGAACTTTGTGGCAGAACTTGTGGCCCAGCTGTGCGGAGTGACCCAGACAGGGGTTCCACTTCAAAAAAGCACCAGCCATGTTTCTGTGGCCATTGCCAATGTTGCAGAGGCCAAAGACAAAGCCACAGCAGGCCGCAGGGTTTGTCAACGCTGTAAACAAGTTGACAAGAAGAGGTTTGTCACACCATGGAAGTGCAAGGCCTGTGATGTGGCTCTCTGTGTCATTGTGGACAGGAACTGTTTTGAAGAGTGGCACAAATAGGGTAAAGGCCAGTGGCTATACCTACTTTTTTTGTAAATAGTTGTGTATTGCTTGTATATATCTCAAGAATACTTTTATATGTTCATATTTGCACTTTGTGGTTCAATTTGAAGCTTTTTTTTTCATTTTGGACAGAAACTGTTTTGAGGAGTGGCACAAAAAGGTTTAGGGTTAGAATAGAAGAAAAACGCCAGTGGTTATACCTACTTTTTATTGTAAATAGTTATTTATTGCTTGTATGTATCACCAAAATACTTTTATATGTTCATATTTGCACCTTGTGGTTCAATTTGAAGCTTTTTAAATGCTTGGTTCACCATGTTTGAGGGTTTTACAATAAAAAAACCATCTTTTTTCTAAACGGACTTTGTGTTTTCTGTGTGTGTTTGGGTCCAGTGTGTTGAAATAGTATGTCAAAGTGAAAAACTTACTAACAGATCATATAGGTGAGGTTGTGCTGAAAAAAAAGATACCCAACATTGGTCTGGTAAACATTTCTTTATGTAGTATATCAGGGCAAAATTGAAGGTACCCAAAAACGGCCAAAAAAGCTCCAGACTCCGAAGAGTTAAGAGCCACCTCCATTTTTCCATCAAAAAGGCACAATTGTTCCATGTATACACGCACCTCTACATTAGCCACCATGTATGTTGTTCACTAACACGTCTAAAAGCTACGTATTGCACCTTTTAGTTGCCTGAAGTCTAGCTTCAATGTTTGTTTGTGTGTATATACACAACCATCTGGCATCATCCACTTCCTTTGAACTATAGTAGCACAGTAAAATGCTTTACAAAGGAGGGGAAAAAGAAACGAGTGATAATATAGGCCGAATAGTAACAAGAATTGTGTTCAGATGAATAATTGACACTATTAGTTGTGTGTAATAATAGCCTTGCATGCAGTCCAGAAAAAACATTGCATGCCAACTTACTTTGAAAGTCCCATGTTGCAGTGCTGCTGAGAGACTCATGCGGAGGCCAAAACTTTACAGTGGAGCACGGAGGCCATCTTGTGGTTAAATGTGGGTACTGCACATCATGGTGATTCCCTTTCGGCCAGCGTTTCCCAAACGCGGTCCTGGGGTCCCCAAGGGGTGCGCGTTTTGCGTTTTGCTCTAGCACTCCACAGCTGATTCTAATACTCCAGCTTCATGATGATGAGTTGATTATTTGAAGCAGCTGTGTAGTGCTAGGGCAAAAACTCCCAAAACGTGCCCCGAGTTTGGGAAACCCTGCTTTAGGCTAATACTAGCCTATTAGGATGACTTGGTTCGATCGCTTTAATGGCAACTGCTGAACTCTGGTTTTCACTAATTACTTGTCCCAGGTCACCATTATGAATCCAATAGCAAAACAAATGTTTCAACATTGCTCAATAGTGAAAAAAGGGCAGGAAACGATGGGTTCTCAACAATATTTCACCAACAACCAATCACTATTCAAGCATAGACATTAGGATCATCCACAAATATTCCTAAATCATACTACAAAAGGGTTGTAACAAAATGGATTTGTCTGTTCAATGCAAGTTCAACGTCAAAGAAAAAGTGCATCACCACAACAAACGTGTCTTTAGATACACTGTAAAAAAATGACTTTGTGGAATGTACTCAAGCTATTACAGTCAACAAAAGCACACGTCATATTATTGAGTAGATCTTTTAGCTTGTTTTTATGCGTAGATAAGCTTGAGTAAGTTGTTTAGATGTGGTCCAATACATAGAGTAAAGATGATAGAGGTAAAAAATGATTATATTATGTTGATTCAACTCAAATAGACATTGTGTTATTTTACCTGAATGATTCATCCTATTATGTATTTAGACCAAGTCAGAAAAATGTTCACATTTTTACTTTGGATTCACTCAATTCAGATCCCTTAAGAGAAAAGGTATCCGGACACCGGGAATCCATTTATTTAAACATCAACGGTTTGCAAAACATCTGTTATTATGAGATGAGAAATTACGGATTCGCAATCAACACTGCAGGTAAATCCTGATTGCTGCAGGTAGGCAAAACCGTAGAAATAGGAACTACAACACTAACTAGTATAGGATCTCTGTGGGCAGACCCATTACTTACGAGAGATACAATGGAGCTTCAACCCCAAGGCAAGAAAAGTATTCCAAATCAAATCAAATCAAATTTTATTGGTCACATGCGCCGAATACAACAGGTGCAGACATTACAGTGAAATGCTTACTTACAGCCCTTAACCAACAGTGCATTTATAAAAAAATATATATATATAACAACAACAAAAAAAGGGTTAGGGTTAGGGTTTAGGGTTAGGGTTAGGGTTAGGGTTAGGGTTTAGGGTTAGGGTTAGGGTTAGGGTTAGGGGTTAGGGTTAAGGGTTAGGGTTAGGGTTAGGGTTAGGGTTAGGGGTTAGGGTTAGGGGTTAGGGTTAGGGTTAGGGTTAGGGTTTAGGGTTAGGGTTAGGGTTAGGGTTAGGGTTAGGGTTTAGGGTTAGGGTTTAGGGTTAGGGTTAGGGTTAGGGTTAGGGTTAGGGTTTAGGGTTAGGGTTAGGGGGTTAGGGTTAGGGTTAGGGTTAG
Organism: Coregonus lavaretus; assembly: GCF_964263955.1. Taxonomy (NCBI): domain Eukaryota; kingdom Metazoa; phylum Chordata; class Actinopteri; order Salmoniformes; family Salmonidae; genus Coregonus; species Coregonus lavaretus. Next base: position 35,025 of record NW_028156213.1, on the reverse strand, counting down.
GGTTGGGGTTAGGGGTTAGGGGTTAGGGTTAGGGGTTAGGGTTAGGGTTAGGGTTTAGGGGTTAGGGTTAGGGTTCGGGTTAGGGGTTAGGGTTAGGGTTAGGGTTAGGGTTAGGGTTTAGGGTTAGGGTTTAGGGTTAGGGTTAGGGTTAGGGTTAGGGTTAGGGTTTAGGGTTAGGGTTAGGGTTAGGTACAGGGATAAAAACTCCATCGGACACCCCTGTCCAATTCTGTATGTGGAGAAGGTAATGTCGTGGGGAGCTGGGGTTTGTTTTCTTGTACTTCTGGGAGGCCGTAGATGTCCATTGATGTGCTTTGGAGGGGGCTAGGTGGATTTCAAAATGTTGTTATGTTTTTTACACATACAGGGATAAAAACTCAATTGGACACCCCTGTCCAATTCTGTATGTGGAGAAGGTAATGCCGTGGGGAGCTGGGGTTTGTTTTGCTGTACTCCTGGGAGGCCGTAGATGTCCATCGATGTGCTTTGGAGGGGGCTAGGTGGATTTCAACATTTTTATGTTTTTTGCACATAGGTACAGGGATAAAAACTATATTGGACACCCCTGTCCAATTCTGTATGTGGAAAAGGTAATGTCGTGGGGAGCTGTTTTTTTTTGTTGCTGTACTCCTGGGAGGGTTAGGGTTAGGGTTAGGGTTTAGGGTTTAGGGTTTAGGGTTAGGGTTAGGGTTAGGGTTAGGGTTAGGGTTAGGGTTAGGGTTAGGTACAGGGATAAAAACTCCATCGGACACCCCTGTCCAATTCTGTATGTGGAGAAGGTAATGTCGTGGGGAGCTGGGGTTTGTTTTGTTGTACTTCTGGGAGGCCGTAGATGTCCATTGATGTGCTTTGGAGGGGGCTAGATGGATTTCAAAATTTGGTTATGTTTTTTGCACATAGGGTACAGGGATAAAAACTCCATCGGACACCCCTGTCCAATTCTGTATGTGGAGAAGGTAATGTCGTGGGGAGCTGGGGTTTGTTTTGTTGTACTCCTGGGAGGCCGTAGATGTCCATCGATGTGGGTTAGGGTTAGGGTTAGGGTTAGGGTTAGGGTTAGGGTTAGGGGTTAGGGGTTAGGGTTAGGGTTAGGGTTAGGGTTAGGGTTAGGGTTGGGGTTAGGGTTAGGGTTAGGGTTAGGGTTGGGGTTAGGTACAGGGATAAAAACTCCATCGGACACCCCTGTCCAATTCTGTATGTGGAGAAGGTAATGTCGTGGGGAGCTGGGGTTTGTTTTGTTGTACTCCTGGGAGGCCGTAGATGTCCATCGATGTGCTTTGGAGGGGGCTAGGTGGATTTTAAAACTTAGTCTCCGTCTGATGGATTAGGGTTAGGGTTAGGGTTAGGGTTAGGGTTAGGGTTAGGGTTAGGGTTAGGGTTAGGGTTAGGGTTAGGGTTAGGGTTAGGGTTAGGGGTTAGGGGTTAGGGTTAGGGTTAGGGTTAGGGTTAGGGTTAGGTTTTTTTTTGTTGCTGTACTCCTGGGAGGGTTAGGGTTAGGGTTAGGGTTTAGGGTTTAGGGTTAGGGTTAGGGTTAGGGTTAGGGTTAGGGTTAGGGTTAGGGTTAGGTACACGGATAAAAACTCCATCGGACACCCCTGTCCAATTCTGTATGTGGAGAAGGTAATGTCGTGGGGAGCTGGGGTTTGTTTTGTTGTACTTCTGGGAGGCCGTAGATGTCCATTGATGTGCTTTGGAGGGGGCTAGGTGGATTTCAAAATGTTGTTATGTTTTTTACACATACAGGGATAAAAACTCAATTGGACACCCCTGTCCAATTCTGTATGTGGAGAAGGTAATGTCGTGGGGAGCTGGGGTTTGTTTTGTTGTACTTCTGGGAGGCCGTAGATGTCCATTGATGTGCTTTGGAGGGGGCTAGATGGATTTCAAAATTTGGTTATGTTTTTTGCACATAGGGTACAGGGATAAAAACTCCATCGGACACCCCTGTCCAATTCTGTATGTGGAGAAGGTAATGTCGTGGGGAGCTGGGGTTTGTTTTGTTGTACTCCTGGGAGGCCGTAGATGTCCATCGATGTGGGTTAGGGTTAGGGTTAGGGTTAGGGTTAGGGTTAGGGTTAGGGTTAGGGGTTAGGGGTTAGTGTTAGGGTTAGGGTTAGGGTTAGGGTTAGGGTTGGGGTTAGGGTTAGGGTTAGGGTTAGGGTTAGGGTTAGGGTTAGGTACAGGGATAAAAACTCCATCGGACACCCCTGTCCAATTCTGTATGTGGAGAAGGTAATGTCGTGGGGAGCTGGGGTTTGTTTTGTTGTACTCCTGGGAGGCTGTAGATGTCCATCGATGTGCTTTGGAGGGGGCTAGGTGGATTTCAAAACTTAGTCTCCGTCTGATGGATTAGGGTTAGGGTTAGGGTTAGGGTTAGGGTTAGGGTTAGGGTTAGGGTTAGGGTTAGGTACAGGGATAAAAACTCCATCGGACACCCCTGTCCAATTCTGTATGTGGAGAAGGTAATGTCGTGGGGAGCTGGGGTTTGTTTTGTTGTACTCCTGGGAGGCCGTAGATGTCCATTGATGTGCTTTGGAGGGGGCTAGATGGATTTCAAAATTTGGTTATGTTTTTTGCACATAGGGTACAGGGATAAAAACTCCATCGGACACCCCTGTCCAATTCTGTATGTGGAGAAGGTAATGTCGTGGGGAGCTGGGGTTTGTTTTGTTGTACTCCTGGGAGGCCGTAGATGTCCATCGATGTGGGTTAGGGTTAGGGTTAGGGTTAGGGTTAGGGTTAGGGTTAGGGTTAGGGTTAGGGTTAGGGGTTAGGGGTTAGGGTTAGGGTTAGGGTTAGGGTTAGGGTTAGGTTTTTTTTTGTTGCTGTACTCCTGGGAGGGTTAGGGTTAGGGTTAGGGTTTAGGGTTTAGGGTTAGGGTTAGGGTTAGGGTTGGGGTTAGGGTTAGGGTTAGGGTTAGGTACACGGATAAAAACTCCATTGGACACCCCTGTCCAATTCTGTATGTGGAGAAGGTAATGTCGTGGGGAGCCGGGGTTTGTTTTGTTGTACTTCTGGGAGGCCGTAGATGTCCATTGATGTGCTTTGGAGGGGGCTAGGTGGATTTCAAAATGTTGTTATGTTTTTTACACATACAGGGATAAAAACTCAATTGGACACCCCTGTCCAATTCTGTATGTGGAGAAGGTAATGTCGTGGGGAGCTGGGGTTTGTTTTGTTGTACTTCTGGGAGGCCGTAGATGTCCATTGATGTGCTTTGGAGGGGGCTAGATGGATTTCAAAATTTGGTTATGTTTTTTGCACATAGGGTACAGGGATAAAAACTCCATCGGACACCCCTGTCCAATTCTGTATGTGGAGAAGGTAATGTCGTGGGGAGCTGGGGTTTGTTTTGTTGTACTCCTGGGAGGCCGTAGATGTCCATCGATGTGGGTTAGGGTTAGGGTTAGGGTTAGGGTTAGGGTTAGGGTTAGGGTTAGGGTTAGGGTTAGGGGTTAGGGGTTAGGGTTAGGGTTAGGGTTAGGGTTAGGGTTAGGGTTAGGGTTAGGGTTAGGGTTGGGGTTAGGGTTAGGGTTAGGGTTAGGGTTAGGGTTAGGTACAGGGATAAAAACTCCATCGGACACCCCTGTCCAATTCTGTATGTGGAGAAGGTAATGTCGTGGGGAGCTGGGGTTTGTTTTGTTGTACTCCTGGGAGGCCGTAGATGTCCATCGATGTGCTTTGGAGGGGGCTAGGTGGATTTCAAAACTTAGTCTCCGTCTGATGGATTAGGGTTAGGGTTAGGGTTAGGGTTAGGGTTAGGGTTAGGGTTAGGGTTAGGGTTAGGGTTAGGGTTAGGTACAGGGATAAAAACTCCATCGGACACCCCTGTCCAATTCTGTATGTGGAGAAGGTAATGTCGTGGGGAGCTGGGGTTTGTTTTGTTGTACTTCTGGGAGGCCGTAGATGTCCATTGATGTGCTTTGGAGGGGGCTAGATGGATTTCAAAATTTGGTTATGTTTTTTGCACATAGGGTACAGGGATAAAAACTCCATCGGACACCCCTGTCCAATTCTGTATGTGGAGAAGGTAATGTCGTGGGGAGCTGGGGTTTGTTTTGTTGTACTCCTGGGAGGCCGTAGATGTCCATCGATGTGGGTTAGGGTTAGGGTTAGGGTTAGGGTTAGGGTTAGGGTTAGGGTTAGGGGTTAGGGGTTAGGGTTAGGGTTAGGGTTAGGGTTAGGGTTAGGGTTAGGTTTTTTTTTGTTGCTGTACTCCTGGGAGGGTTAGGGTTAGGGTTAGGGTTTAGGGTTTAGGGTTAGGGTTAGGGTTAGGGTTAGGGTTAGGGTTAGGGTTAGGGTTAGGGTTAGGGTTAGGTACACGGATAAAAACTCCATCGGACACCCCTGTCCAATTCTGTATGTGGAGAAGGTAATGTCGTGGGGAGCTGGGGTTTGTTTTGTTGTACTTCTGGGAGGCCGTAGATGTCCATTGATGTGCTTTGGAGGGGGCTAGGTGGATTTCAAAATGTTGTTATGTTTTTTACACATACAGGGATAAAAACTCAATTGGACACCCCTGTCCAATTCTGTATGTGGAGAAGGTAATGTCGTGGGGAGCTGGGGTTTGTTTTGTTGTACTTCTGGGAGGCCGTAGATGTCCATTGATGTGCTTTGGAGGGGGCTAGATGGATTTCAAAATTTGGTTATGTTTTTTGCACATAGGGTACAGGGATAAAAACTCCATCGGACACCCCTGTCCAATTCTGTATGTGGAGAAGGTAATGTCGTGGGGAGCTGGGGTTTGTTTTGATGTACTCCTGGGAGGCCGTAGATGTCCATCGATGTGGGTTAGGGTTAGGGTTAGGGTTAGGGTTAGGGTTAGGGTTAGGGTTAGGGTTAGGGTTAGGGGTTAGGGGTTAGGGTTAGGGTTAGGGTTAGGGTTAGGGTTAGGGTTGGGGTTAGGGTTAGGGTTAGGGTTAGGGTTAGGGTTAGGTACAGGGATAAAAACTCCATCGGACACCCCTGTCCAATTCTGTATGTGGAGAAGGTAATGTCGTGGGGAGCTGGGGTTTGTTTTGTTGTACTCCTGGGAGGCTGTAGATGTCCATCGATGTGCTTTGGAGGGGGCTAGGTGGATTTCAAAACTTAGTCTCCGTCTGATGGATTAGGGTTAGGGTTAGGGTTAGGGTTAGGGTTAGGGTTAGGGTTAGGGTTAGGGTTAGGTACAGGGATAAAAACTCCATCGGACACCCCTGTCCAATTCTGTATGTGGAGAAGGTAATGTCGTGGGGAGCTGGGGTTTGTTTTGTTGTACTCCTGGGAGGCCGTAGATGTCCATTGATGTGCTTTGGAGGGGGCTAGATGGATTTCAAAATTTGGCTATGTTTTTTGCACATAGGGTACAGGGATAAAAACTCCATCGGACACCCCTGTCCAATTCTGTATGTGGAGAAGGTAATGTCGTGGGGAGCTGGGGTTTGTTTTGTTGTACTTCTGGGAGGCCGTAGATGTCCATTGATGTGCTTTGGAGGGGGCTAGGTGGATTTCAAAATGTTGTTATGTTTTTTACACATACAGGGATAAAAACTCAATTGGACACCCCTGTCCAATTCTGTATGTGGAGAAGGTAATGTCGTGGGGAGCTGGGGTTTGTTTTCTTGTACTTCTGGGAGGCCGTAGATGTCCATTGATGTGCTTTGGAGGGGGCTAGGTGGATTTCAAAATGTTGTTATGTTTTTTACACATACAGGGATAAAAACTCAATTGGACACCCCTGTCCAATTCTGTATGTGGAGAAGGTAATGTCGTGGGGAGCTGGGGTTTGTTTTGTTGTACTCCTGGGAGGCCATAGATGTCCATCGATGTGCTTTGGAGGGGGCTAGGTGGATTTCAAAATGTGGTTATGTTTTTTGCATATAGGTACAGGGATAAAAACTCAATTGGACACCCCTGTCCAATTCTGTATGTGGAGAAGGTAATGTCGTGGGGAGCTGGGGTTTGTTTTGTTGTACTCCTGGGAGGCCGTAGATGTCAATCGATGTGCTTTGGAGGGGGCTAGGGTTAGGGTTAGGGTACAGGGATAAAAACTCAATTGGACACCCCTGTCCAATTCTGTATGTGGAGAAGGTAATGCCGTGGGGAGCTGGGGTTTGTTTTGCTGTACTCCTGGGAGGCCGTAGATGTCCATCGATGTGCTTTGGAGGGGGCTAGATGGATTTCAACATTTTTATGTTTTTTGCACATACAGGGATAAAAACTCAATTGGACACCCCTGTCCAATTCTGTATGTGGAGAAGGTAATGTCGTGGGGAGCTGGGGTTTGTTTTGTTGTACTTCTGGGAGGCCGTAGATGTCCATTGATGTGCTTTGGAGGGGGCTAGATGGATTTCAAAATTTGGTTATGTTTTTTGCACATAGGGTACAGGGATAAAAACTCCATCGGACACCCCTGTCCAATTCTGTATGTGGAGAAGGTAATGTCGTGGGGAGCTGGGGTTTGTTTTGTTGTACTCCTGGGAGGCCGTAGATGTCCATCTATGTGGGTTAGGGTTAGGGTTAGGGTTAGGGTTAGGGTTAGGGTTAGGGTTAGGGGTTAGGGTTAGGGTTAGGGTTAGGATTAGGGTTAGGGTTGGGGTTAGGGTTAGGGTTAGGGTTAGGGTTAGGGTTAGGTACAGGGATAAAAACTCCATCGGACACCCCTGTCCAATTCTGTATGTGGAGAAGGTAATGTCGTGGGGAGCTGGGGTTTGTTTTGTTGTACTCCTGGGAGGCCGTAGATGTCCATCGATGTGCTTTGGAGGGGGCTAGGTGGATTTCAAAACTTAGTCTCCGTCTGATGGATTAGGGTTAGGGTTAGGGTTAGGGTTAGGGTTAGGGTTAGGGTTAGGGTTAGGTACAGGGATAAAAACTCCATCGGACACCCCTGTCCAATTCTGTATGTGGAGAAGGTAATGTCGTGGGGAGCTGGGGTTTGTTTTGTTGTACTCCTGGGAGGCCGTAGATGTCCATTGATGTGCTTTGGAGGGGGCTAGATGGATTTCAAAATTTGGCTATGTTTTTTGCACATAGGGTACAGAGATAAAAACTCCATCGGACACCCCTGTCCAATTCTGTATGTGGAGAAGGTAATGTCGTGGGGAGCTGGGGTTTGTTTTGTTGTACTCCTGGGAGGCCATAGATGTCCATCGATGTGCTTTGGAGGGGGCTAGGTGGATTTCAAAATGTGGTTATGTTTTTTGCACATAGGTACAGGGATAAAAACTCAATTGGACACCCCTGTCCAATTCTGTATGTGGAGAAGGTAATGTCGTGGGGAGCTGGGGTTTGTTTTGTTGTACTCCTGGGAGGCCGTAGATGTCAATCGATGTGCTTTGGAGGGGGCTAGGGTTAGGGTTAGGGTACAGGGATAAAAACTCAATTGGACACCCCTGTCCAATTCTGTATGTGGAGAAGGTAATGCCGTGGGGAGCTGGGGTTTGTTTTGCTGTACTCCTGGGAGGCCGTAGATGTCCATCGATGTGCTTTGGAGGGGGCTAGGTGGATTTCAACATTTTTATGTTTTTTGCACATAGGTACAGGGATAAAAACTCCATCGGACACCCCTGTCCAATTCTGTATGTGGAGAAGGTAATGTCGTTGGGAGCTGGGGTTTGTTTTGTTGTACTCCTGGGAGGCCATAGATGTCCATCGATGTGCTTTGGAGGGGGCTAGGTGGATTTCAAAATGTGGTTATGTTTTTTGCACATAGGTACAGGGATAAAAACTCAATTGGACAACCCTGTCCAATTCTGTATGTGGAGAAGGTAATGTCGTGGGGAGCTGGGGTTTGTTTTGTTGTACTCCTGGGAGGCCGTAGATGTCAATCGATGTGCTTTGGAGGGGGCTAGGGTTAGGGTTAGGGTACAGGGATAAAAACTCAATTGGACACCCCTGTCCAATTCTGTATGTGGAGAAGGTAATGCCGTGGGGAGCTGGGGTTTGTTTTGCTGTACTCCTGGGAGGCCGTAGATGTCCATCGATGTGCTTTGGAGGGGGCTAGGTGGATTTCAACATTTTTATGTTTTTTGCACATAGGTACAGGGATATAAACTATATTGGACACCCCTGTCCAATTCTGTATGTGGAAAAGGTAATGTCGTGGGGAGCTGTTTTTTTTTGTTGCTGTACTCCTGGGAGGGTTAGGGTTAGGGTTAGGGTTAGGGTTAGGGTTAGGGTTAGGGTTAGGGGTTAGGGTTAGGGTTAGGGTTAGGGTTAGGGTTAGGGTTAGGGGTTAGGGTTAGGGTTAGGGTTAGGGTTAGGTACAGGGATAAAAACTCCATCGGACACCCCTGTCCAATTCTGTATGTGGAGAAGGTAATGTCGTGGGGAGCTGGGGTTTGTTATGTTGTACTTCTGGGAGGCCGTAGATGTCCATTGATGTGCTTTGGAGGGGGCTAGATGGATTTCAAAATTTGGCTATGTTTTTTGCACATACAGGGATAAAAACTCAATTGGACACCCCTGTCCAATTCTGTATGTGGAGAAGGTAATGTCGTGGGGAGCTGGGGTTTGTTTTGTTGTACTTCTGGGAGGCCGTAGATGTCCATTGATGTGCTTTGGAGGGGGCTAGATGGATTTAAAAACTTAGTCTCCGTCTGATGGATTCTGCTGTGTTTGGCTCTTTGGTGACTTAAAAAAAGTGCATCACAAACCTATCCCAGATGACTCAGGGGGTATTGAAACGTGCTCCTAGATGGTTTTACAGGGCACTTTTTTTGCACCCCTGTCCAATTCTGTATGTGGAGAAGGTAATGTCGTGGGGAGCTGGGGTTTGTTTTGTTGTACTTCTGGGAGGCCGTAGATGTCCATTGATGTGCTTTGGAGGGGGCTAGATGGATTTCAAAATTTGGCTATGTTTTTTGCACATACAGGGATAAAAACTCAATTGGACACCCCTGTCCAATTCTGTATGTGGAGAAGGTAATGTCGTGGGGAGCTGGGGTTTGTTTTGTTGTACTTCTGGGAGGCCGTAGATGTCCATTGATGTGCTTTGGAGGAAATTTGGCTATGTTTTTTGCACATACAGGGATAAAAACTCAATTGGACACCCCTGTCCAATTCTGTATGTGGAGAAGGTAAAGTCGTGGGGAGCTGGGGTTTGTTTTGTTGTACTTCTGGGAGGCCGTAGATGTCCATTGATGTGCTTTGGAGGGGGCTAGATGGATTTCAAAATTTGGCTATGTTTTTTGCACATACAGGGATAAAAACTCAATTGGACACCCCTGTCCAATTCTGTATGTGGAGAAGGTAATGTCGTGGGGAGCTGGGGTTTGTTTTGTTGTACTTCTGGGAGGCCGTAGATGTCCATTGATGTGCTTTGGAGGAAATTTGGCTATGTTTTTTGCACATACAGGGATAAAAACTCAATTGGACACCCCTGTCCAATTCTGTATGTGGAGAAGGTAAAGTCGTGGGGAGCTGGGGTTTGTTTTGTTGTACTTCTGGGAGGCCGTAGATGTCCATTGATGTGCTTTGGAGGGGGCTAGATGGATTTCAAAATTTGGCTATGTTTTTTGCACATACAGGGATAAAAACTCAATTGGACACCCCTGTCCAATTCTGTATGTGGAGAAGGTAATGTCGTGGGGAGCTGGGGTTTGTTTTGTTGTACTTCTGGGAGGCCGTAGATGTCCATTGATGTGCTTTGGAGGGGGCTAGATGGATTTCAAAATGTGGCTATGTTTTTTGCACATACAGGGATAAAAACTCAATTGGACACCCCTGTCCAATTCTGTATGTGGAGAAGGTAATGTCGTGGGGAGCTGGGGTTTGTTTTGTTGTACTTCTGGGAGGCCGTAGATGTCCATTGATGTGCTTTGGAGGAAATTTGGCTATGTTTTTTGCACATACAGGGATAAAAACTCAATTGGACACCCCTGTCCAATTCTGTATGTGGAGAAGGTAAAGTCGTGGGGAGCTGGGGTTTGTTTTGTTGTACTTCTGGGAGGCCGTAGATGTCCATTGATGTGCTTTGGAGGGGGCTAGATGGATTTCAAAATTTGGCTATGTTTTTTGCACATACAGGGTTAAAAACTCAATTGGACACCCCTGTCCAATTCTGTATGTGGAGAAGGTAATGTCGTGGGGAGCTGGGGTTTGTTTTGTTGTACTTCTGGGAGGCCGTAGATGTCCATTGATGTGCTTTGGAGGAAATTTGGCTATGTTTTTTGCACATACAGGGATAAAAACTCAATTGGACACCCCTGTCCAATTCTGTATGTGGAGAAGGTAAAGTCGTGGGGAGCTGGGGTTTGTTTTGTTGTACTTCTGGGAGGCCGTAGATGTCCATTGATGTGCTTTGGAGGGGGCTAGATGGATTTCAAAATTTGGCTATGTTTTTTGCACATACAGGGATAAAAACTCAATTGGACACCCCTGTCCAATTCTGTATGTGGAGAAGGTAATGTCGTGGGGAGCTGGGGTTTGTTTTGTTGTACTTCTGGGAGGCCGTAGATGTCCATTGATGTGCTTTGGAGGGGGCTAGATGGATTTCAAAATTTGGCTATGTTTTTTGCACATACAGGGATAAAAACTCAATTGGACACCCCTGTCCAATTCTGTATGTGGAGAATGTAATGTCGTGGGGAGCTGGGGTTTGTTTTGTTGTACTTCTGGGAGGCCGTAGATGTCCATTGATGTGCTTTGGAGGGGGCTAGATGGATTTCAAAATTTGGCTATGTTTTTTGCACATAGGTACAGGGATAAAAACTCCATCGGACACCCCTGTCCAATTCTGTATGTGGAGAAGGTAATGTCGTGGGGAGCTGGGGTTTGTTATGTTGTACTTCTGGGAGGCCGTAGATGTCCATTGATGTGCTTTGGAGGGGGCTAGATGGATTTCAAAATTTGGCTATGTTTTTTGCACATACAGGGATAAAAACTCAATTGGACACCCCTGTCCAATTCTGTATGTGGAGAAGGTAATGTCGTGGGGAGCTGGGGTTTGTTTTGTTGTACTTCTGGGAGGCCGTAGATGTCCATTGATGTGCTTTGGAGGAAATTTGGCTATGTTTTTTGCACATACAGGGATAAAAACTCAATTGGACACCCCTGTCCAATTCTGTATGTGGAGAAGGTAAAGTCGTGGGGAGCTGGGGTTTGTTTTGTTGTACTTCTGGGAGGCCGTAGATGTCCATTGATGTGCTTTGGAGGGGGCTAGATGGATTTCAAAATTTGGCTATGTTTTTTGCACATACAGGGATAAAAACTCAATTGGACACCCCTGTCCAATTCTGTATGTGGAGAAGGTAATGTCGTGGGGAGCTGGGGTTTGTTTTGTTGTACTTCTGGGAGGCCGTAGATGTCCATTGATGTGCTTTGGAGGGGGCTAGATGGATTTAAAAACTTAGTCTCCGTCTGATGGATTCTGCTGTGTTTGGCTCTTTGGTGACTTAAAAAAAAGTGCAACACAAACCTATTCCAGATGACTCAGGGGGTATTGAAACGTGCTCCTAGATGGTTTTACAGGGCACTTTTTTTGCACCCCTGTCCAATTCTGTATGTGGAGAAGGTAATGTCGTGGGGAGCTGGGGTTTGTTTTGTTGTACTTCTGGGAGGCCGTAGATGTCCATTGATGTGCTTTGGAGGGGGCTAGATGGATTTCAAAATTTGGTTATGTTTTTTGCACATAGGGTACAGGGATAAAAACTCCATCGGACACCCCTGTCCAATTCTGTATGTGGAGAAGGTAATGTCGTGGGGAGCTGGGGTTTGTTTTGTTGTACTCCTGGGAGGCCGTAGATGTCCATCGATTTGGGCCTCAAAGGTTGGGAAATCTTAGGCAAAGGTGGAAACCCCACAAGACACAATGTTAAAGGTGTCTGAGTAGATGGAGCTACTCGACGGGCCTGTAGCATGGATCTCAATGTATCCACTGAAGTTATAGTAAACTTGTGCCTATATCTGGCTTTTCCCCAAACTACTGCCCTACGGCCTCCAGGTGAAAATCATGAAGTTCCTCTAAACCCAGAGCTATCACCATATCATAATGTTCCCGTAATATACTCATGTTAACCTCAATCCACTGTGCAGTATTCTGCTTAACCTTCTCTAAAGTTAGGGTTAGGGTTAGGGTTAGGGTTAGGGTTAGGGTTAGGGTTAGGGTTAGGGTTAGGGTTAGGGTTAGGGTTAGGGTTTAGGGTTAGGGTTAGGGTTAGGGTTAGGGTTAGGGTTAGGGTTAGGGTTAGGGTTAGGGTTAGGTTAGGGTTAGGGTTAGGGTTAGGGTTAGGGTTAGGGTTAGGGTTAGGGTTAGGGTTAGGGTTAGGGTTTAGGGTTAGGGTTAGGGTTAGGGTTAGGGTTAGGGTTAGGGTTAGGGTTAGGGTTAGGTTAGGGTTAGGGTTAGGGTTAGGGTTAGGGTTAGGGTTAGGGTTAGGGTTAGGGTTAGGGTTAGGTACACGGATAAAAACTCCATCGGACACCCCTGTCCAATTCTGTATGTGGAGAAGGTAATGTTGTGGGGAGCTGGGGTTTGTTTTGTTGTACTTCTGGGAGGCCGTAGATGTCCATTGATGTGCTTTGGAGGGGGCTAGGTGGATTTCAAAATGT
>NW_028156213.1:0-12500 GCF_964263955.1 Coregonus lavaretus | reverse complement strand
AATGTCGTGGGGAGCTGGGGTTTGTTTTGTTGTACTCCTGGGAGGCCGTAGATGTCCATTGATGTGCTTTGGAGGGGGCTAGATGGATTTCAAAATTTGGCTATGTTTTTTGCACATAGGGTACAGGGATAAAAACTCCATCGGACACCCCTGTCCAATTCTGTATGTGGAGAAGGTAATGTCGTGGGGAGCTGGGGTTTGTTTTGTTGTACTTCTGGGAGGCCGTAGATGTCCATTGATGTGCTTTGGAGGGGGCTAGGTGGATTTCAAAATGTTGTTATGTTTTTTACACATACAGGGATAAAAACTCAATTGGACACCCCTGTCCAATTCTGTATGTGGAGAAGGTAATGTCGTGGGGAGCTGGGGTTTGTTTTCTTGTACTTCTGGGAGGCCGTAGATGTCCATTGATGTGCTTTGGAGGGGGCTAGGTGGATTTCAAAATGTTGTTATGTTTTTTACACATACAGGGATAAAAACTCAATTGGACACCCCTGTCCAATTCTGTATGTGGAGAAGGTAATGTCGTGGGGAGCTGGGGTTTGTTTTGTTGTACTCCTGGGAGGCCATAGATGTCCATCGATGTGCTTTGGAGGGGGCTAGGTGGATTTCAAAATGTGGTTATGTTTTTTGCATATAGGTACAGGGATAAAAACTCAATTGGACACCCCTGTCCAATTCTGTATGTGGAGAAGGTAATGTCGTGGGGAGCTGGGGTTTGTTTTGTTGTACTCCTGGGAGGCCGTAGATGTCAATCGATGTGCTTTGGAGGGGGCTAGGGTTAGGGTTAGGGTACAGGGATAAAAACTCAATTGGACACCCCTGTCCAATTCTGTATGTGGAGAAGGTAATGCCGTGGGGAGCTGGGGTTTGTTTTGCTGTACTCCTGGGAGGCCGTAGATGTCCATCGATGTGCTTTGGAGGGGGCTAGATGGATTTCAAAATTTTTATGTTTTTTGCACATACAGGGATAAAAACTCAATTGGACACCCCTGTCCAATTCTGTATGTGGAGAAGGTAATGTCGTGGGGAGCTGGGGTTTGTTTTGTTGTACTTCTGGGAGGCCGTAGATGTCCATTGATGTGCTTTGGAGGGGGCTAGATGGATTTCAAAATTTGGTTATGTTTTTTGCACATAGGGTACAGGGATAAAAACTCCATCGGACACCCCTGTCCAATTCTGTATGTGGAGAAGGTAATGTCGTGGGGAGCTGGGGTTTGTTTTGTTGTACTCCTGGGAGGCCGTAGATGTCAATCGATGTGCTTTGGAGGGGGCTAGGGTTAGGGTTAGGGTACAGGGATAAAAACTCAATTGGACACCCCTGTCCAATTCTGTATGTGGAGAAGGTAATGCCGTGGGGAGCTGGGGTTTGTTTTGCTGTACTCCTGGGAGGCCGTAGATGTCCATCGATGTGCTTTGGAGGGGGCTAGATGGATTTCAAAATTTTTATGTTTTTTGCACATACAGGGATAAAAACTCAATTGGACACCCCTGTCCAATTCTGTATGTGGAGAAGGTAATGTCGTGGGGAGCTGGGGTTTGTTTTGTTGTACTTCTGGGAGGCCGTAGATGTCCATTGATGTGCTTTGGAGGGGGCTAGATGGATTTCAAAATTTGGTTATGTTTTTTGCACATAGGGTACAGGGATAAAAACTCCATCGGACACCCCTGTCCAATTCTGTATGTGGAGAAGGTAATGTCGTGGGGAGCTGGGGTTTGTTTTGTTGTACTCCTGGGAGGCCGTAGATGTCCATCTATGTGGGTTAGGGTTAGGGTTAGGGTTAGGGTTAGGGTTAGGGTTAGGGTTAGGGTTAGGGGTTAGGGTTAGGGTTAGGGTTAGGATTAGGGTTAGGGTTGGGGTTAGGGTTAGGGTTAGGGTTAGGGTTAGGGTTAGGTACAGGGATAAAAACTCCATCGGACACCCCTGTCCAATTCTGTATGTGGAGAAGGTAATGTCGTGGGGAGCTGGGGTTTGTTTTGTTGTACTCCTGGGAGGCCGTAGATGTCCATCGATGTGCTTTGGAGGGGGCTAGGTGGATTTCAAAACTTAGTCTCCGTCTGATGGATTAGGGTTAGGGTTAGGGTTAGGGTTAGGGTTAGGGTTAGGGTTAGGGTTAGGTACAGGGATAAAAACTCCATCGGACACCCCTGTCCAATTCTGTATGTGGAGAAGGTAATGTCGTGGGGAGCTGGGGTTTGTTTTGTTGTACTCCTGGGAGGCCGTAGATGTCCATTGATGTGCTTTGGAGGGGGCTAGATGGATTTCAAAATTTGGCTATGTTTTTTGCACATAGGGTACAGGGATAAAAACTCCATCGGACACCCCTGTCCAATTCTGTATGTGGAGAAGGTAATGTCGTGGGGAGCTGGGGTTTGTTTTGTTGTACTTCTGGGAGGCCGTAGATGTCCATTGATGTGCTTTGGAGGGGGCTAGGTGGATTTCAAAATGTTGTTATGTTTTTTACACATACAGGGATAAAAACTCAATTGGACACCCCTGTCCAATTCTGTATGTGGAGAAGGTAATGTCGTGGGGAGCTGGGGTTTGTTTTCTTGTACTTCTGGGAGGCCGTAGATGTCCATTGATGTGCTTTGGAGGGGGCTAGGTGGATTTCAAAATGTTGTTATGTTTTTTACACATACAGGGATAAAAACTCAATTGGACACCCCTGTCCAATTCTGTATGTGGAGAAGGTAATGTCGTGGGGAGCTGGGGTTTGTTTTGTTGTACTCCTGGGAGGCCATAGATGTCCATCGATGTGCTTTGGAGGGGGCTAGGTGGATTTCAAAATGTGGTTATGTTTTTTGCACATAGGTACAGGGATAAAAACTCAATTGGACACCCCTGTCCAATTCTGTATGTGGAGAAGGTAATGTCGTGGGGAGCTGGGGTTTGTTTTGTTGTACTCCTGGGAGGCCGTAGATGTCAATCGATGTGCTTTGGAGGGGGCTAGGGTTAGGGTTAGGGTACAGGGATAAAAACTCAATTGGACACCCCTGTCCAATTCTGTATGTGGAGAAGGTAATGCCGTGGGGAGCTGGGGTTTGTTTTGCTGTACTCCTGGGAGGCCGTAGATGTCCATCGATGTGCTTTGGAGGGGGCTAGGTGGATTTCAACATTTTTATGTTTTTTGCACATAGGTACAGGGATAAAAACTCCATCGGACACCCCTGTCCAATTCTGTATGTGGAGAAGGTAATGTCGTGGGGAGCTGGGGTTTGTTTTGTTGTACTCCTGGGAGGCCATAGATGTCCATCGATGTGCTTTGGAGGGGGCTAGGTGGATTTCAAAATGTGGTTATGTTTTTTGCACATAGGTACAGGGATAAAAACTCAATTGGACACCCCTGTCCAATTCTGTATGTGGAGAAGGTAATGTCGTGGGGAGCTGGGGTTTGTTTTGTTGTACTCCTGGGAGGCCGTAGATGTCAATCGATGTGCTTTGGAGGGGTCTAGGGTTAGGGTTAGGGTACAGGGATAAAAACTCAATTGGACACCCCTGTCCAATTCTGTATGTGGAGAAGGTAATGCCGTGGGGAGCTGGGGTTTGTTTTGCTGTACTCCTGGGAGGCCGTAGATGTCCATCGATGTGCTTTGGAGGGGGCTAGGTGGATTTCAACATTTTTATGTTTTTTGCACATAGGTACAGGGATAAAAACTATATTGGACACCCCTGTCCAATTCTGTATGTGGAAAAGGTAATGTCGTGGGGAGCTGTTTTTTTTTGTTGCTGTACTCCTGGGAGGGTTAGGGTTAGGGTTAGGGTTAGGGTTAGGGTTAGGGGTTAGGGTTAGGGTTAGGGTTAGGGTTAGGGTTAGGGTTAGGGGTTAGGGTTAGGGTTAGGGTTAGGGTTAGGTACAGGGATAAAAACTCCATCGGACACCCCTGTCCAATTCTGTATGTGGAGAAGGTAATGTCGTGGGGAGCTGGGGTTTGTTATGTTGTACTTCTGGGAGGCCGTAGATGTCCATTGATGTGCTTTGGAGGGGGCTAGATGGATTTCAAAATTTGGCTATGTTTTTTGCACATACAGGGATAAAAACTCAATTGGACACCCCTGTCCAATTCTGTATGTGGAGAAGGTAATGTCGTGGGGAGCTGGGGTTTGTTTTGTTGTACTTCTGGGAGGCCGTAGATGTCCATTGATGTGCTTTGGAGGGGGCTAGATGGATTTAAAAACTTAGTCTCCGTCTGATGGATTCTGCTGTGTTTGGCTCTTTGGTGACTTAAAAAAAGTGCATCACAAACCTATCCCAGATGACTCAGGGGGTATTGAAACGTGCTCCTAGATGGTTTTACAGGGCACTTTTTTTGCACCCCTGTCCAATTCTGTATGTGGAGAAGGTAATGTCGTGGGGAGCTGGGGTTTGTTTTGTTGTACTTCTGGGAGGCCGTAGATGTCCATTGATGTGCTTTGGAGGGGGCTAGATGGATTTCAAAATTTGGCTATGTTTTTTGCACATACAGGGATAAAAACTCAATTGGACACCCCTGTCCAATTCTGTATGTGGAGAAGGTAATGTCGTGGGGAGCTGGGGTTTGTTTTGTTGTACTTCTGGGAGGCCGTAGATGTCCATTGATGTGCTTTGGAGGAAATTTGGCTATGTTTTTTGCACGTACAGGGATAAAAACTCAATTGGACACCCCTGTCCAATTCTGTATGTGGAGAAGGTAAAGTCGTGGGGAGCTGGGGTTTGTTTTGTTGTACTTCTGGGAGGCCGTAGATGTCCATTGATGTGCTTTGGAGGGGGCTAGATGGATTTCAAAATTTGGCTATGTTTTTTGCACATACAGGGATAAAAACTCAATTGGACACCCCTGTCCAATTCTGTATGTGGAGAAGGTAATGTCGTGGGGAGCTGGGGTTTGTTTTGTTGTACTTCTGGGAGGCCGTAGATGTCCATTGATGTGCTTTGGAGGAAATTTGGCTATGTTTTTTGCACATACAGGGATAAAAACTCAATTGGACACCCCTGTCCAATTCTGTATGTGGAGAAGGTAAAGTCGTGGGGAGCTGGGGTTTGTTTTGTTGTACTTCTGGGAGGCCGTAGATGTCCATTGATGTGCTTTGGAGGGGGCTAGATGGATTTCAAAATTTGGCTATGTTTTTTGCACATACAGGGATAAAAACTCAATTGGACACCCCTGTCCAATTCTGTATGTGGAGAAGGTAATGTCGTGGGGAGCTGGGGTTTGTTTTGTTGTACTTCTGGGAGGCCGTAGATGTCCATTGATGTGCTTTGGAGGGGGCTAGATGGATTTCAAAATTTGGCTATGTTTTTTGCACATACAGGGATAAAAACTCAATTGGACACCCCTGTCCAATTCTGTATGTGGAGAAGGTAATGTCGTGGGGAGCTGGGGTTTGTTTTGTTGTACTTCTGGGAGGCCGTAGATGTCCATTGATGTGCTTTGGAGGAAATTTGGCTATGTTTTTTGCACATACAGGGATAAAAACTCAATTGGACACCCCTGTCCAATTCTGTATGTGGAGAAGGTAAAGTCGTGGGGAGCTGGGGTTTGTTTTGTTGTACTTCTGGGAGACAGTAGATGTCCATTGATGTGCTTTGGAGGGGGCTAGATGGATTTCAAAATTTGGCTATGTTTTTTGCACATACAGGGTTAAAAACTCAATTGGACACCCCTGTCCAATTCTGTATGTGGAGAAGGTAATGTCGTGGGGAGCTGGGGTTTGTTTTGTTGTACTTCTGGGAGGCCGTAGATGTCCATTGATGTGCTTTGGAGGAAATTTGGCTATGTTTTTTGCACATACAGGGATAAAAACTCAATTGGACACCCCTGTCCAATTCTGTATGTGGAGAAGGTAAAGTCGTGGGGAGCTGGGGTTTGTTTTGTTGTACTTCTGGGAGGCCGTAGATGTCCATTGATGTGCTTTGGAGGGGGCTAGATGGATTTCAAAATTTGGCTATGTTTTTTGCACATACAGGGATAAAAACTCAATTGGACACCCCTGTCCAATTCTGTATGTGGAGAAGGTAATGTCGTGGGGAGCTGGGGTTTGTTTTGTTGTACTTCTGGGAGGCCGTAGATGTCCATTGATGTGCTTTGGAGGGGGCTAGATGGATTTCAAAATTTGGCTATGTTTTTTGCACATACAGGGATAAAAACTCAATTGGACACCCCTGTCCAATTCTGTATGTGGAGAAGGTAATGTCGTGGGGAGCTGGGGTTTGTTTTGTTGTACTTCTGGGAGGCCGTAGATGTCCATTGATGTGCTTTGGAGGGGGCTAGATGGATTTCAAAATTTGGCTATGTTTTTTGCACATAGGTACAGGGATAAAAACTCCATCGGACACCCCTGTCCAATTCTGTATGTGGAGAAGGTAATGTCGTGGGGAGCTGGGGTTTGTTATGTTGTACTTCTGGGAGGCCGTAGATGTCCATTGATGTGCTTTGGAGGGGGCTAGATGGATTTCAAAATTTGGCTATGTTTTTTGCACATACAGGGATAAAAACTCAATTGGACACCCCTGTCCAATTCTGTATGTGGAGAAGGTAATGTCGTGGGGAGCTGGGGTTTGTTTTGTTGTACTTCTGGGAGGCCGTAGATGTCCATTGATGTGCTTTGGAGGAAATTTGGCTATGTTTTTTGCACATACAGGGATAAAAACTCAATTGGACACCCCTGTCCAATTCTGTATGTGGAGAAGGTAAAGTCGTGGGGAGCTGGGGTTTGTTTTGTTGTACTTCTGGGAGGCCGTAGATGTCCATTGATGTGCTTTGGAGGGGGCTAGATGGATTTCAAAATGTGGCTATGTTTTTTGCACATACAGGGATAAAAACTCAATTGGACACCCCTGTCCAATTCTGTATGTGGAGAAGGTAATGTCGTGGGGAGCTGGGGTTTGTTTTGTTGTACTTCTGGGAGGCCGTAGATGTCCATTGATGTGCTTTGGAGGGGGCTAGATGGATTTCAAAATTTGGCTATGTTTTTTGCACATACAGGGATAAAAACTCAATTGGACACCCCTGTCCAATTCTGTATGTGGAGAAGGTAAAGTCGTGGGGAGCTGGGGTTTGTTTTGTTGTACTTCTGGGAGGCCGTAGATGTCCATTGATGTGCTTTGGAGGGGGCTAGATGGATTTCAAAATTTGGCTATGTTTTTTGCACATACAGGGATAAAAACTCAATTGGACACCCCTGTCCAATTCTGTATGTGGAGAAGGTAATGTCGTGGGGAGCTGGGGTTTGTTTTGTTGTACTTCTGGGAGGCCGTAGATGTCCATTGATGTGCTTTGGAGGGGGCTAGATGGATTTCAAAATTTGGCTATGTTTTTTGCACATACAGGGTTAAAAACTCAATTGGACACCCCTGTCCAATTCTGTATGTGGAGAAGGTAATGTCGTGGGGAGCTGGGGTTTGTTTTGTTGTACTTCTGGGAGGCCGTAGATGTCCATTGATGTGCTTTGGAGGGGGCTAGATGGATTTAAAAACTTAGTCTCCGTCTGATGGATTCTGCTGTGTTTGGCTCTTTGGTGACTTAAAAAAAAGTGCAACACAAACCTATTCCAGATGACTCAGGGGGTATTGAAACGTGCTCCTAGATGGTTTTACAGGGCACTTTTTTTGCACCCCTGTCCAATTCTGTATGTGGAGAAGGTAATGTCGTGGGGAGCTGGGGTTTGTTTTGTTGTACTTCTGGGAGGCCGTAGATGTCCATTGATGTGCTTTGGAGGGGGCTAGATGGATTTCAAAATTTGGTTATGTTTTTTGCACATAGGGTACAGGGATAAAAACTCCATCGGACACCCCTGTCCAATTCTGTATGTGGAGAAGGTAATGTCGTGGGGAGCTGGGGTTTGTTTTGTTGTACTCCTGGGAGGCCGTAGATGTCCATCGATTTGGGCCTCAAAGGTTGGGAAATCTTAGGCAAAGGTGGAAACCCCACAAGACACAATGTTAAAGGTGTCTGAGTAGATGGAGCTACTCGACGGGCCTGTAGCATGGATCTCAATGTATCCACTGAAGTTATAGTAAACTTGTGCCTATATCTGGCTTTTCCCCAAACTACTGCCCTACGGCCTCCAGGTGAAAATCATGAAGTTCCTCTAAACCCAGAGCTATCACCATATCATAATGTTCCCGTAATATACTCATGTTAACCTCAATCCACTGTGCAGTATTCTGCTTAACCTTCTCTAAAGTTAGGGTTAGGGTTAGGGTTAGGGTTAGGGTTAGGGTTAGGGTTAGGGTTAGGGTTAGGGTTAGGGTTAGGGTTAGGGTTTAGGGTTAGGGTTAGGGTTAGGGTTAGGGTTAGGGTTAGGGTTAGGGTTAGGGTTAGGGTTAGGGTTAGGGTTAGGGTTAGGGTTAGGGTTAGGGTTAGGGTTAGGGTTAGGGTTAGGGTTAGGGTTAGGGTTAGGGTTAGGGTTAGGGTTAGGGTTAGGGTTAGGGTTAGGGTTAGGGTTAGGGTTAGGGTTAGGGTTAGGGTTAGGGTTAGGGTTAGGGTTAGGGTTAGGGTTAGGGTTAGGGTTAGGGTTAGGGTTAGGGTTAGGGTTAGGGTTAGGGTTAGGGTTAGGGTTAGGGTTAGGGTTAGGGTTAGGGTTAGGGTTAGGGTTAGGGTTAGGGTTAGGGTTAGGGTTAGGGTTAGGGTTAGGGTTAGGGTTAGGGTTAGGGTTAGGGTTAGGGTTAGGGTTAGGGTTAGGGTTAGGGTTAGGGTTAGGGTTAGGGTTAGGGTTAGGGTTAGGGTTAGGGTTAGGGTTAGGGTTAGGGTTAGGGTTAGGGTTAGGGTTAGGGTTAGGGTTAGGGTTAGGGTTAGGGTTAGGGTTAGGGTTAGGGTTAGGGTTAGGGTTAGGGTTAGGGTTAGGGTTAGGGTTAGGGTTAGGGTTAGGGTTAGGGTTAGGGTTAGGGTTAGGGTTAGGGTTAGGGTTAGGGTTAGGGTTAGGGTTAGGGTTAGGGTTAGGGTTAGGGTTAGGGTTAGGGTTAGGGTTAGGGTTAGGGTTAGGGTTAGGGTTAGGGTTAGGGTTAGGGTTAGGGTTAGGGTTAGGGTTAGGGTTAGGGTTAGGGTTAGGGTTAGGGTTAGGGTTAGGGTTAGGGTTAGGGTTAGGGTTAGGGTTAGGGTTAGGGTTAGGGTTAGGGTTAGGGTTAGGGTTAGGGTTAGGGTTAGGGTTAGGGTTAGGGTTAGGGTTAGGGTTAGGGTTAGGGTTAGGGTTAGGGTTAGGGTTAGGGTTAGGGTTAGGGTTAGGGTTAGGGTTAGGGTTAGGGTTAGGGTTAGGGTTAGGGTTAGGGTTAGGGTTAGGGTTAGGGTTAGGGTTAGGGTTAGGGTTAGGGTTAGGGTTAGGGTTAGGGTTAGGGTTAGGGTTAGGGTTAGGGTTAGGGTTAGGGTTAGGGTTAGGGTTAGGGTTAGGGTTAGGGTTAGGGTTAGGGTTAGGGTTAGGGTTAGGGTTAGGGTTAGGGTTAGGGTTAGGGTTAGGGTTAGGGTTAGGGTTAGGGTTAGGGTTAGGGTTAGGGTTAGGGTTAGGGTTAGGGTTAGGGTTAGGGTTAGGGTTAGGGTTAGGGTTAGGGTTAGGGTTAGGGTTAGGGTTAGGGTTAGGGTTAGGGTTAGGGTTAGGGTTAGGGTTAGGGTTAGGGTTAGGGTTAGGGTTAGGGTTAGGGTTAGGGTTAGGGTTAGGGTTAGGGTTAGGGTTAGGGTTAGGGTTAGGGTTAGGGTTAGGGTTAGGGTTAGGGTTAGGGTTAGGGTTAGGGTTAGGGTTAGGGTTAGGGTTAGGGTTAGGGTTAGGGTTAGGGTTAGGGTTAGGGTTAGGGTTAGGTACACGGATAAAAACTCCATCGGACACCCCTGTCCAATTCTGTATGTGGAGAAGGTAATGTCGTGGGGAGCTGGGGTTTGTTTTGTTGTACTTCTGGGAGGCCGTAGATGTCCATTGATGTGCTTTGGAGGGGGCTAGGTGGATTTCAAAATGTTGTTATGTTTTTTACACATACAGGGATAAAAACTCAATTGGACACCCCTGTCCAATTCTGTATGTGGAGAAGGTTAGGGTTAGGGTTAGGGTTAGGGTTAGGGTTAGGGTTAGGGTTAGGGTTAGGGTTAGGGTTAGGGTTAGGGTTAGGGTTAGGGTTAGGGTTAGGGTTAGGGTTAGGGTTAGGGTTAGGGTTAGGGTTAGGGTTAGGGTTAGGGTTAGGGTTAGGGTTAGGGTTAGGGTTAGGGTTAGGGTTAGGGTTAGGGTTAGGGTTAGGGTTAGGGTTAGGGTTAGGGTTAGGGTTAGGGTTAGGGTTAGGGTTAGGGTTAGGGTTAGGGTTAGGGTTAGGGTTAGGGTTAGGGTTAGGGTTAGGGTTAGGGTTAGGGTTAGGGTTAGGGTTAGGGTTAGGGTTAGGGTTAGGGTTAGGGTTAGGGTTAGGGTTAGGGTTAGGGTTAGGGTTAGGGTTAGGGTTAGGGTTAGGGTTAGGGTTAGGGTTAGGGTTAGGGTTAGGGTTAGGGTTAGGGTTAGGGTTAGGGTTAGGGTTAGGGTTAGGGTTAGGGTTAGGGTTAGGGTTAGGGTTAGGGTTAGGGTTAGGGTTAGGGTTAGGGTTAGGGTTAGGGTTAGGGTTAGGGTTAGGGTTAGGGTTAGGGTTAGGGTTAGGGTTAGGGTTAGGGTTAGGGTTAGGGTTAGGGTTAGGGTTAGGGTTAGGGTTAGGGTTAGGGTTAGGGTTAGGGTTAGGGTTAGGGTTAGGGTTAGGGTTAGGGTTAGGGTTAGGGTTAGGGTTAGGGTTAGGGTTAGGGTTAGGGTTAGGGTTAGGGTTAGGGTTAGGGTTAGGGTTAGGGTTAGGGTTAGGGTTAGGGTTAGGGTTAGGGTTAGGGTTAGGGTTAGGGTTAGGGTTAGGGTTAGGGTTAGGGTTAGGGTTAGGGTTAGGGTTAGGGTTAGGGTTAGGGTTAGGGTTAGGGTTAGGGTTAGGGTTAGGGTTAGGGTTAGGGTTAGGGTTAGGGTTAGGGTTAGGGTTAGGGTTAGGGTTAGGGTTAGGGTTAGGGTTAGGGTTAGGGTTAGGGTTAGGGTTAGGGTTAGGGTTAGGGTTAGGGTTAGGGTTAGGGTTAGGGTTAGGGTTAGGGTTAGGGTTAGGGTTAGGGTTAGGGTTAGGGTTAGGGTTAGGGTTAGGGTTAGGGTTAGGGTTAGGGTTAGGGTTAGGGTTAGGGTTAGGGTTAGGGTTAGGTTAGGGTTAGGGTTAGGGTTAATTTAAGGTTTTAGGGTTAGGGTTAGGGTTAGGGTTAGGGTTAGGTTAGGGTTAGGGTTAGGGTTAGGGTTAGGGTTAGGGTTAGGGTTAGGGTTAGGGTTAGGTTAGGGTTAGGGTTAGGGTTAGGGTTAGGGTTAGGGTTAGGGTTAGGGTTAGGGTTAGGGTTAGGGTTAGGGTTAGGGTTAGGGTTAGGGTTAGGGTTAGGGTTAGGGTTAGGGTTAGGGTTAGGGTTAGGGTTAGGGTTAGGGTTAGGGTTAGGGTTAGGGTTAGGGTTAGGGTTAGGGTTAGGGTTAGGGTTAGGGTTAGGGTTAGGGTTAGGGTTAGGGTTAGGGTTAGGGTTAGGGTTAGGGTTAGGGTTAGGGTTAGGGTTAGGGTTAGGGTTAGGGTTAGGGTTAGGGTTAGGGTTAGGGTTAGGGTTAGGGTTAGGGTTAGGGTTAGGGTTAGGTTAGGGTTAGGGTTAGGGTTAGGGTTAGGGTTAGGGTTAGGGTTAGGGTTAGGGTTAGGGTTAGGGTTAGGGTTAGGGTTAGGGTTAGGGTTAGGGTTAGGGTTAGGGTTAGGGTTAGGGTTAGGGTTAGGGTTAGGGTTAGGGTTAGGGTTAGGGTTAGGGTTAGGGTTAGGGTTAGGGTTAGGGTTAGGGTTAGGGTTAGGGTTAGGGTTAGGGTTAGGGTTAGGGTTAGGGTTAGGGTTAGGGTTAGGGTTAGGGTTAGGGTTAGGGTTAGGGTTAGGTTAGGGTTAGGGTTAGGTTAGGGTTAGGGTTAGGGTTAGGGTTAGGGTTAGGGTTAGGGTTAGGGTTAGGGTTAGGGTTAGGGTTAGGGTTAGGGTTAGGGTTAGGGTTAGGGTTAGGGTTAGGGTTAGGGTTAGGGTTAGGGTTAGGGTTAGGTTAGGGTTAGGGTTAGGGTTAGGGTTAGGGTTAGGGTTAGGGTTAGGGTTAGGGTTAGGGTTAGGGTTAGGGTTAGGGTTAGGGTTAGGGTTAGGGTTAGGGTTAGGGTTAGGTTAGGGTTAGGGTTAGGGTTAGGGTTAGGGTTAGGGTTAGGGTTAGGGTTAGGGTTAGGGTTAGGGTTAGGTTAGGGTTAGGGTTAGGGTTAGGGTTAGGGTTAGGGTTAGGGTTAGGGTTAGGGTTAGGGTTAGGGTTAGGGTTAGGGTTAGGGTTAGGGTAGGGTTAGGGTAGGGTTAGGGTTAGGGTTAGGGTTAGGGGTTAGGGTTAGGGTTAGGGTTAGGGTTAGGGTTAGGGTTAGGGTTAGGGTTAGGGTTAGGTTAGGGTTAGGGTTAGGGTTAGGGTTAGGGTTAGGGTTAGGGTTTAGGGTTAGGTTAGGTTTAGGTTAGGGTTAGGGT
>NW_028156214.1:15000-18472 GCF_964263955.1 Coregonus lavaretus | reverse complement strand
ACTGGTCATTCAACTGAGACTGCTCTTCTCTGTGTCACAGAGGCTCTCTGCACTGCTAAAGCTAACTCTCTCTCCTCTGCTCTTGTCCTTCTAGACCTGTCTGCTGCCTTTGATACTGTGAACCATCAGATCCTCCTCTCCACCCTCTCCGAGCTGGGCATCTCCGGCGCGGCTCACTCTTGGATTGCGTCCTACCTGACCGGTCGCTCCTACCAAGTGGCGTGGCGAGAAGCTGTCGCCGCACCACGTGCTCTCACCACTGGTGTCCCCCAGGGCTCAGTTCTAGGCCCTCTCCTATTCTCGCTATACACCAAGTCACTTGGCTCTGTCATATCCTCACATGGCCTCTCCTATCATTGCTACGCTGACGACACACAACTAATCTTCTCCTTTCCCCCTTCTGATAACCAGGTGGCAAATCGCATCTCTGCATGTCTGGCAGAGATATCAGTATGGATGACGGATCACCACCTCAAGCTGAACCTCGGCAAGACGGAGCTGCTCTTCCTCCCGGGGAAGGACTGCCCATTCCATGATCTCGCCATCACGGTTGACAACTCCGTTGTGTCCTCCTCCCAGAGTGCGAAGAGCCTTGGCGTGACCCTGGACAACACCCTGTCGTTCTCCGCTAACATCAAGGCGGTGACCCGATCCTGTAGGTTCATGCTCTACAACATTCGGAGAGTACGACCCTGCCTTACACAGGAAGCGGCACAGGTCCTAATCCAGGCACTTGTCATCTCCCGTCTGGATTACTGCAACTCGCTGTTGGCTGGGCTCCCTGCCTGTGCCATTAAACCCCTACAACTCATCCAGAATGCCGCAGCCCGTCTGGTGTTCAACCTTCCCAAGTTCTCTCACGTCACCCCGCTCCTCCGCACACTCCACTGGCTTCCAGTTGAAGCTCGCATCTGCTACAAGACCATGGTGCTTGCCTACGGAGCTGTGAGGGGAACGGCACCTCCGTACCTTCAGGCTCTGATCAGTCCCTACACCCAAACGAGGGCACTGCGTTCATCCACCTCTGGCCTGCTGGCTCCCCTACCTCTGCGGAAGCATAGTTCCCGCTCAGCCCAGTCAAAACTGTTCGCTGCTCTGGCACCCCAATGGTGGAACAAGCTCCCTCACGACGCCAGGACAGCGGAGTCACTCACCACCTTCCGGAGACATTTGAAACCCCACCTCTTTAAGGAATACCTGGGATAGGATAAAGTAATCCTTCTACCACCCACCCCCCTTTACTCCAACCCCCCCCCCCCCCCCCCACCCCCCAAAAAAAAAAACATTGTAAAGTGGTTATCCCACTGGCTATAAGGTGAATGCACCTATTTGTAAGTCGCTCTGGATAAGAGCGTCTGCTAAATGACGTAAATGTAAATGTAAATGTAAATGTTAAATGCCTTTCTCAAGGTCACAGCGACAGATTTTACACCTTGTTGGCTCCGGGATTCAATACAGCAGGCCCAATGCTCTAACCTCAAGGCTACCTGCCGCCCTACCAATAGGGCATTGTAAACCGTTCTGCTGGTCGTAAACCTATGTCAGTACAAACACAACAATTCTGGAACATAACACTTGTGTAATGTTCAGAGAACGTTCTCTTAAAACCCCCCTAGAGTCAATCTAAGTAACATAATAAAAAAATCAGATCAAAAAAAATCCCATCAAAACCCGCCTGAATGCCAAGCGTCACGTCTGGAGGAAACCTGGCAACATCCCTCGGTGAAGCATGGTGGTGGCAGCATCATGCTGTGGGGATGTTTTTCAGCGGCAGGGACTGGGAGACTAGCCAGTATTGAGGCAAAGAAGAACGGAGCAAAGTACAGAGAGATCCTTGATGAAAACCTGCTCCAGAGCGCTCAGGACCTCAGACTGGGGCGAAGGTTCACCTTCCAACAGGACAACGACCCTAAGTACACAGCCAAGGCAACTCAGGAGTGGCTTCAGGACAAGCCAGAGCCCGGACTTGAACCCGATCTAACATCTCTGGAGAGACATCTCCCCATCCAACCTGACAGAACTTGAGAGGATCTGCAGAGAAGAATGGGAGAAACTCCCCAAGAAGACTCGAGGCTGTAATCGCTGCCAAAGGTGCTTCAACAAAGTACTGAGTAAAGGGTCTGAATACTTATGTAAATGTGATATTTCTGTTTTTACTTTTTTTAATACATTTGCTGAAATTTCTAAAAACCTGTTTTTGCTTTGTCATTATGGGGTATTATGGGGTAACCCCCATAATAGGAACAGGTGTTCCTAATGTTTTGTAAACTCTGTGTACTGTATAGAATGTCACCACCGAACCAAAGGAAAACCCAACAAAAACCTTTGCTCATGTTATAGAAATATCTCTCAGGATACTGAAATTCGGGGATGTTGCCGGAATATTCATCACCATCACCTTCATCATTCCAAAGATCATCGGAACACTTAACCGCCCAGGGGATGGAATTACAGGTTTACTCCTTCAGCCAGCAGTAGAATATCATCTCTGTCATCTCTCTGTGCAGGTGTCATTACCCTCAGCTAGGTAATTGACAGAGACATTAACGTGTCATTAACACATAAGCTTAGACTTATATTTGAACCTTTTAATGAGGCCATCCTTCAACATTAATAGATTTGTTATCATTGGTAATGACTGAGGTGTTATTGGCCATCGCTGCAGGTCGAGGTGAGGTGGGGAAAGTGAAAATCTCAGTCAGCATAATATAACGTAGGGGTCAGGAGTAGAGGAGGGAAATGGGGAGGGGTTGGTCTGGAGAGGAGGGGAGGGGAGTGGGGAGGGGAGGGGGGAGCGGTTGGTCTGGAGAGGAGGGGAGGGGAGTGGGGAGGGGAGGGGGGAGGGGTTGGTCTGGAGAGGAGGGGAGGGGAGGGGAGTGGGGAGGGGAGGGGGGAGGGGTTGGTCTGGAGAGGAGGGGAGGGGAGGGGGGAGGGGTTGGTCTGGAGAGGAGGGGAGAGGAGCGGACTCCCGAGTGGCGCAGTGGTCTAAGGCACTGCATCGCAGTGCTAGCTATGTCACTAGAGATCCTGGTTCGAATCCAGGCTCTGTCGTAGCCGGCCGCGACCGGGAGATCCGTGGGGCGGCGCACAATTGGCCCAGTGTCGTCCAAGGTAGGGGAGGGAATGGCCGGCAGGGATGTAGCTCAGTTGGTAGAGCATGGTGTTTGCAACGCCAGGGTTGTGGGTTCAATTCCCACAGGGGGCCAGTATGAAACATTAAAAAAAGAATGTATGCACTCTGGATAAGAGTGCTCTGAATAAGAGTGTCTGCTAAATGACTAAAATGTAAATGAGTGGGGAGGAGGTGAGTGGGGAAGGGTTGGTCTGTAGAGGGGGGGGGTCTCTAAGACAATGTTTGACCAAAGAACAAGTATACTCCAAATGATCTACCTATATTATTGCACAGGAAACAATACATTCTTTCCAAAAGTGTAGTTTATTGCAGGTTAATTCTAGCATCTAGCCCAGTCTT
>NW_028156214.1:0-10000 GCF_964263955.1 Coregonus lavaretus | reverse complement strand
ACCCCCCCCCCCCCCCCCCCCCTTCCTCTCTTCTGCCCTGTGTGTGTTATACTGAGACATCTGCAGCCCACCATGTCCCCTCATCAGTCCTGTCCCCTCATCAGTCCTGTCCCCTCATCAGTCCTGTCCCCTCATCAGTCCTGTCCCCTCATCAGTCCTGTCCCCTCATCAGTCCTGTCCCCTCATCAGTCCTGTCCCCTCATCAGTCCTGCCTCCATAACAGTCCTGCCTCCATATCAGTCCTGCCTCCATATCAGTCCTGCCTCCATATCTGTCCTGCCTCCATATCAGTCCTGCCTCCATATCTGTCCTGCCTCCATATCTGTCCTGCCTCCATATCTGTCCTGCCTCCATATCTGTCCTGCCTCCAAATCTGTCCTGCCTCCAAATCTGTCCTGCCTCAATAGGCCTCAATGGTCCTCTGTAGCTCAGCTGGTAGAGTGCGGCGCTTGTAACGCCAAGGTAGTGGGTTCGATCCCCAGGACCACCCATACACAAAAAAAATTTATGCACGCATGACTGTAAGTCGCTTTGGATAATAGCGTCTGCTAAATGGCATATTATTATTATTATTATAATAGCTGTCCTGCCTCCATAGCTGTCCTATCTTAACATTTTACATTTACATTTTAGTCATTTAGCAGACGCTCTTATCCAGAGCGACTTACAGTTAGTGCATACATTATTTTTTATTTTTCATACCGGCCCCCCATAAGGTGCCTGCATACTAGGTTTGATTTCCTCCTAGCAGAACTCGGCAACGCAAAGATCTGTGCCAGGCAATCTCCCTTAAAAGACCTTTGCTTGATATTACTGTTCATATTTCTCAAGTGAAAAAATTTGGATAAAAACTAGTCGTCTCTCGGTGAATGACAACAAACACTTCATTGAAGAATCCCCCGTCCATAGTTCCCACTCCTACTAGGATTAGTACTGTCGACCAATCACTGAATAAAAAAATACATCACAACATTTCGTCATAATATATGCGCAAACTGATTGGACTGGGAAGCACGCGACAGGCTTTGTGGACAACCACATTTCCATGTGCAGATGGTGATTGAACAGAGATATGTGTTGGAGTGTGTGTCTGTGTGTGGTGTGTGGTGTGTGTGTATGTGTGTGTATGTGTGTGTGTGTGTTGTGTGTGGTGAATGTGTATGTGTGTGTGTGTGTGGTGCATGTGTATTTGTGTGTGGTGTATGTGTATGTGTGTGTGTTGTATGTGTGTGCATGATTGCGTGTGTGCGTTCTTGTGTGCGTGCGTGTTTATAATTATAGAAAATGATCAATGGCACTACTTCCTGACAGTCTCCTGTTCACTCACAGCACATAATCTCCCTCCATCTCAACTACCCTATCACTGTAGACCAAGAACACCTCAACTACCTTATCACTGTAGACCAAGAACATCTCAACTATCCTATCACTGTAAACAAAGAACACCTCAACTACCTTATCACTGTAGACCAAGAACATCTCAACTATCCTATCACTGTAAACAAAGAACACCTCAACTGCCTTATCACTGTAGACCAAGAACATCTCAAATATCCTATCATTGTAGACCAAGAACACCTCAACTACCTTATCACTGTAGACCAAGAACATCTCAACTATCCTATCACTGTAAACAAAGAACACCTCAACTGCCTTATCACTGTAGACCAAGAACATCTCAAATATCCTATCATTGTAGACCAAGAACACCTCAACTACCTTATCACTGTAGACCAAAAACATCTCAACTACCCTAATAAAGGAATATCAAAGGCAGCATCACATGAAGTCACGCCGAAACAAAACAAGGAATATCACACCACAGGCAGGTATAGAGTGGAACTCGGAAGATGACATTGCTACCATACACAACATGGGCATCATATCAGGGAGGTTGCGTGACATCAGAGAGACGGGTGGGGGAGGTCTCTTGGTGGTGTCGTTAACGAAGGACAGTCAGAGAAGACTCCTATTATCTATTGACCCTGTGTGACCCTGGGTGGAGTGGTGCTCTGGGTCTACTGCTGTTTCATTATTATCACAGTGGTCCACCTAGCATGGAGAGGCACCGTCATTATCCATCAGGCTTAATGAGACTATCCAAAAGCCCAAAAGGTCAGGCAATTATTGCAGGGTGAGATGTTCAGACGGGAGATAGTGAGGTGGGGAGACACACACATAAAAGAGCACATGCACACACAAAGACAACCACACACAAACACACACACAACCACACCCAAACACACACACACACACACACAGGGTATGATGTTCAGATGGGAGATAGCAAGGTGGGAGAGAGGGGAAGAAAAATAACACACACACGGTGACAGACAGACAGACAGACAGACAGACAGACAGACAGACAGACAGACAGACAGACAGACAGACAGACAGACAGACAGACAGGCAGGCAGGCAGGCAGGCAGGCAGGCAGGCAGGCAGGCAGACAGACAGACAGACAGACAGACAGACAGACAGACAGACAGAGAGGCAGGCAGGCAGGCAGACAGGCAGACAGGCAGACAGGCAGGCAGGCAGGCAGGCAGGCAGGCAGACAGGCAGACAGACAGGCTGCCAGGCAGACAGACAGACAGACAGGTAGACAGACAGGAAGACAGGCAGACAGGCAGACAGACAGGCAGACAGACAGGAATGCAGACAGGCAGGCAGGCAGGCAGGCAGGCAGACAGACAGACAGACAGACAGACAGACAGACAGACAGACAGACAGACAGACAGACAGACAGACAGGCAGGCAGGCAGGCAGGCAGGCAGGCAGGCAGGCAGGCAGGCAGACATGCAGATAGACAGACATGCAGGCAGACAGATGCTGCCTTTCATTACCAAAGGAGAGAGAGATGCTGCCTTTCATTACCAAAGGAGGGAGAGATTATGTCTTTCATTACCAATGTAGAGAGATGCTGCCTTTCATTACCAACGTAGAGAGATGCTGCCTTTCATTACCAAAGGAGAGAGAGAGATGCTGCCTTTCATTACCAACGTAGAGAGATGCTGCCTTTCATTACCAAAGGAGAGAGAGAGATGCTGCCTTTCATTACCAACGTAGAGAGATGCTGCCTTTCATTACCAAAGGAGAGAGAGAGATGCTGCCTTTCATTACCAACGTAGAGAAAGATGCTTCCTTTCATTACCAAAGGAGAGATAGATGCTGCCTTTCATTACCAAAGGAGGGAGAGGGATGCTGCCTTTCATTACCAAAGGAGAGAGATGATTGCTGCCTTTCATTACCAAAGGAGAGAGAGGGATGCTGCCTTTCATTACCAAAGGAGGGAGAGAGATGCTGCCTTTCATTACCAAAGGGGGGAGAGGGATGCTGCCTTTCATTACCAAAGGAGAGAGAGGATTGCTGCCTTTCATTACCAAAGGAGTGAGAGGGATGCTGCCTTCCATTACCAAAGGAGAGAGATGCTGCCTTTCATTACCAAAGGAGTGAGAGATGGATGCTGCCTTTCATTACCAAAGGAGAGATAGGGATGATGCCTTTCATTACCAAAGGAGAGAGATATGCTGCCTTTCATTACCAAAGGAGAGAGAGAGATGCTGCCTTTCATTTACAAAGTAGAGATAGGGATGCTGCCTTTCATTACCAAAGGAGATAGAGAGATGCTGCCTTTCATTACCAAAGGAGAGAGAGGGATGCTGCTTTTCATTGCCAAAGTAGAGAGATGCTGCCTTTCATTACCAAAGTAGAGAGATGCTGCCTTTCATTACCAAAGGAGAAGATGCTGCTTTTCATTACCAAAGGAGAGAGATGCTGCCTTTTATTACCAAATAAGTAAATGCTGCCTTTCATTACCAAAGGAGAGAGAGATGCTGCCTTCCATTACCAAAGTAGAGAGATGCTGCCTTTCATTACCAAAGTAGAGAGATGCTGCCTTTCATTACCAAATGAGAGAGATGCTGCCTTTCATTACCAAAGGAGAGGGATGCTGCCTTTCATTACCAAAGTAGAGAGAGATGCTGCCTTTCATTACCAAAGGAGAGAGATGCTGCCTTTCATTACCAAAGTAGAGAGATGCTGCCTTTCATTACCAAAGGAGAGGGATGCTGCCTTTCATTACCAACGTAGAAAGAGATGCTGCCTTTCATTACCAACGTAGAGAGAGATGCTGCCTTTCATTACCAAAGGAGAGAGATGCGCCTTTCATTACCAACGTAGAGAGAGATGCTGCCTTTCATTACCAAAGGAGAGAGATGCTGCCTTTCATTACCAAAGGAGAGAGATGCTGCCTTTCATTACCAACATAGAGAGAGATGCTGCCTTTCATTACCAAAGGAGAGAGGGGGAACAGTAGTGGACACCAACCTACAAGGACGATCCCGCTGTATTTCACTAACATCACCTCATATTTTTGTGGTTTTTAATGACATGGGATCCTTGGTAGGGAGTGTAGTCGATGGTCCTCACCCCCATACCCACTCTGTCTCTGTCTCTTAAGCCAGGAGTCCTATTAATGAACTCAGCCATGTTTCACTAACAGAGACAGACTGTATACCTCTGCTGTACCTGCTTCTTCGGATTTAGAATGGCCCTGAGTTCACACACACACACTCTCACACACACACACACACACACACACACACACACACACACACACACACAAGCACACGCGCACAATCCATTAGTTATTTATTTCGTCTTGCTTTTATTAGCTAATGGCGCTTAATATTTCATGAGCGATTAATGGTAACAAGGTTAGTGGTGTAATTAGCATTGTGTTGGAGAATATATGGGCATGTGTCTTCATTAAACATTGCAGAGAAAGTCCTTTAATCTTCATTATGAGCTCTGGGCTGTGGCATTTTTCACTTTCTAATTACCTTTTTTTTTTTCTACTTCGTCAGCATCAGTGTTTTAACAAATGGTTGGATGACATGGTGGTAGAGAGGTAGAGATGAAGGAGTCATGTTTAATATGGATGACATGGTGGTAGAGAGGTAGGGATGAAGGAGTCATGTTTAATATGGATGACATAGTGGTAGAGATGGTAGAGATGAAGGAGTCATGTTTAATATGGATGACATGGTGGTAGAGAGGTAGAGATGAAGGAGTCATGTTTAATATGGATGACATAGTGGTAGAGAGGTAGAGATGAAGGAGTCATGTTTAATATGGATGACATGGTGGTAGAGATGGTAGAGATGAAGGAGTCATGTTTAATATGGATGACATAGTGGTAGAGAGGTAGAGATGAAGGAGTCATGTTTAATATGGATGACATAGTGGTAGAGGTAGAGATGAAGGAGTCATGTTTAATATGGATGACATGGTGGTAGAGACGTAGAGATGAAGGAGTCATGTTTATTATGGATGACATGGTGGTAGAGAGGTAGAGATGAAGGAGTCATGTTTAATATGGATGACATAGTGGTAGAGATGGTAGAGATGAAGGAGTCATGTTTAATATGGATGACATAGTGGTAGAGACGTAGAGATGAAGGAGTCATGTTTAATATGGATGACATGGTGGTAGAGATGAAGGAGTCATGTTTAATATGGATGACATGGTGGTAGAGATGAAGGAGTCATGTTTAATATGGATGACATAGTGGTAGAGAGGTAGAGATGAAGGAGTCATGTTTAATATGGATGACATAGTGGTAGAGATGAAGGAGTCATGTTTAATATGGATGACATAGTTGTAGAGAGGTAGAGATGAAGGAGTCATGTTTAATATGGATGACATGGTGGTAGAGACGTAGAGATGAAGGAGTCATGTTTAATATCGATGACATAGTGGTAGAGATGAAGGAGTCATGTTTAATATGGATGACATAGTGGTAGAGATGAAGGAGTCATGTTTAATATGGATGACATGGTGGTAGAGATGAAGGAGTCATGTTTAATATGGATGACATGGTGGTAGAGAGGTAGAGATGAAGGAGCCATGTTTAATATGGATGACATAGTGGTAGAGAGGTAGAGATGAAGGAGTCATGTTTAATATGGATGACATAGTGGTAGAGATGGTAGAGATGAAGGAGTCATGTTTAATATGGATGACATGGTGGTAGAGATGGTAGAGATGAAGGAGTCATGTTTAATATGGATGACATAGTGGTAGAGATGGTAGAGATGAAGGAGTCATGTTTAATATGGATGACATGGTGGTAGAGATGAAGGAGTCATGTTTAATATGGATGACATAGTGGTAGAGAGGTAGAGATGAAGGAGTCATGTTTAATATGGATGACATGGTGGTAGAGAGGTAGAGATGAAGGAGTCATGTTTAATATGGATGACATAGTGGTAGAGAGGTAGAGATGAAGGAGTCATGTTTAATATGGATGACATGGTGGTAGAGATGGTAGAGATGAAGGAGTCATGTTTAATATGGATGACATAGTGGTAGAGAGGTAGAGATGAAGGAGTCATGTTTAATATGGATGACATGGTGGTAGAGATGAAGGAGTCATGTTTAATATGGATGACATAGTGGTAGAGATGAAGGAGTCATGTTTAATATGGATGACATGGTGGTAGAGAGGTAGAGATGAAGGAGTCATGTTTAATATGGATGACATAG
The DNA here is from genome assembly GCF_964263955.1 of Coregonus lavaretus. Lineage (NCBI taxonomy): Eukaryota > Metazoa > Chordata > Actinopteri > Salmoniformes > Salmonidae > Coregonus > Coregonus lavaretus. The sequence goes on along the minus strand of NW_028156214.1, from coordinate 3,450 downwards.
TGGTAGAGAGGTAGAGATGAAGGAGTCATGTTTAATATGGATGACATGGTGGTAGAGAGGTAGAGATGAAGGAGTCATGTTTAATATGGATGACATAGTGGTAGAGATGGTAGAGATGAAGGAGTCATGTTTAATATGGATGACATGGTGGTAGAGAGGTAGAGATGAAGGAGTCATGTTTAATATGGATGACATAGTGGTAGAGAGGTAGAGATGAAGGAGTCATGTTTAATATGGATGACATGGTGGTAGAGAGGTAGAGATGAAGGAGTCATGTTTAATATGGATGACATAGTGGTAGAGAGGTAGAGATGAAGGAGTCATGTTTAATATGGATGACATGGTGGTAGAGAGGTAGAGATGAAGGAGTCATGTTTAATATGGATGACATAGTGGTAGAGAGGTAGAGATGAAGGAGTCATGTTTAATATGGATGACATGGTGGTAGAGATGGTAGAGATGAAGGAGTCATGTTTAATATGGATGACATAGTGGTAGAGACGTAGAGATGAAGGAGTCATGTTTAATATGGATGACATGGTGGTAGAGATGAAGGAGTCATGTTTAATATGGATGACATGGTGGTAGAGATGAAGGAGTCATGTTTAATATGGATGACATAGTGGTAGAGAGGTAGAGATGAAGGAGTCATGTTTAATATGGATGACATAGTGGTAGAGATGAAGGAGTCATGTTTAATATGGATGACATAGTTGTAGAGAGGTAGAGATGAAGGAGTCATGTTTAATATGGATGACATGGTGGTAGAGACGTAGAGATGAAGGAGTCATGTTTAATATGGATGACATAGTGGTAGAGATGAAGGAGTCATGTTTAATATGGATGACATAGTGGTAGAGATGAAGGAGTCATGTTTAATATGGATGACATGGTGGTAGAGATGAAGGAGTCATGTTTAATATGGATGACATGGTGGTAGAGAGGTAGAGATGAAGGAGCCATGTTTAATATGGATGACATAGTGGTAGAGAGGTAGAGATGAAGGAGTCATGTTTAATATGGATGACATAGTGGTAGAGATGGTAGAGATGAAGGAGTCATGTTTAATATGGATGACATGGTGGTAGAGATGGTAGAGATGAAGGAGTCATGTTTAATATGGATGACATAGTGGTAGAGATGGTAGAGATGAAGGAGTCATGTTTAATATGGATGACATGGTGGTAGAGAGGTAGAGATGAAGGAGTCATGTTTAATATGGATGACATAGTGGTAGAGAGGTAGAGATGAAGGAGTCATGTTTAATATGGATGACATGGTGGTAGAGATGGTAGAGATGAAGGAGTCATGTTTAATATGGATGACATGGTGGTAGAGAGGTAGAGATGAAGGAGTCATGTTTACTATGGATGACATAGTGGTAGAGAGGTAGAGATGAAGGAGTCATGTTTAATATGGATGACATGGTGGTAGAGATGAAGGAGTCATGTTTAATATGGATGACATAGTGGTAGAGATGGTAGAGATGAAGGAGTCATGTTTAATATGGATGACATAGTGGTAGAGATGGTAGAGATGAAGGAGTCATGTTTAATATGGATGACATGGTGGTAGAGATGAAGGAGTCATGTTTAATATGGATGACATAGTGGTAGAGAGGTAGAGATGAAGGAGTCATGTTTAATATGGATGACATGGTGGTAGAGAGGTAGAGATGAAGGAGTCATGTTTAATATGGATGACATAGTGGTAGAGAGGTAGAGATGAAGGAGTCATGTTTAATATGGATGACATGGTGGTAGAGATGGTAGAGATGAAGGAGTCATGTTTAATATGGATGACATAGTGGTAGAGAGGTAGAGATGAAGGAGTCATGTTTAATATGGATGACATGGTGGTAGAGATGAAGGAGTCATGTTTAATATGGATGACATAGTGGTAGAGATGAAGGAGTCATGTTTAATATGGATGACATAGTGGTAGAGATGGTAGAGATGAAGGAGTCATGTTTAATATGGATGACATAGTGGTAGAGAGGTAGAGATGAAGGAGTCATGTTTAATATGGATGACATGGTGGTAGAGAGGTAGAGATGAAGGAGTCATGTTTAATATGGATGACATAGTGGTAGAGATGGTAGAGATGAAGGAGTCATGTTTAATATGGATGACATAGTGGTAGAGAGGTAGAGATGAAGGAGTCATGTTTAATATGGATGACATGGTGGTAGAGAGGTAGAGATGAAGGAGTCATGTTTAATATGGATGACATAGTATTATTATCTGCTCTATCTCCTCTATCTTTATATCCTCTGTCTCCATCTCCTCTATCTCCTCTATCTCTATCGCCTCTATCTCCTCTTTCGCTATCTCCTCTATCTTCTCTATATTCTCTATCTCTATCTCCTCTATCTCTGTCTTCTCTATCTCCTCTATCTCTATCTCCTCTATCACCTTTATCACCTCTTTCACCTTTATCCCCTCTATCTCCTCTACCACCGCTTTCTCCTCTACAACCTCTCTCTAACTCCTCTATCTCTATCTCTTCTATCATCTCTATCTCTTATATCTGCTCTATCTACATCTTCTCTATCTCTATCTCCTCTAGCGCCTCTATCTACTCTATCAGCTCTATCACCTCTATCTCCTCTACCACCTCTTTCTCCTCTACCACCTCTTTCTCCTCTATCACCTCTATCTCCACTATCTCCCCTACCACCCCGATCTCCTCTATCTGCTCTATCTTCTCTATCACCTATATCTCCTCTACCACCTACATCTCCTCTATCACCTATATCTCCTCTACCACTGCTATCTCCTCTACCACCTCTATCTCCTCTATCACCGCTATCTCCGCTACCGCCTCTACCACCTCTACCTCCTCTATCTCCTCTATCTTCTCTATCTCCTCTATTACATATATCTCCTCTACCACCTCTATCTCCTCTATCTTCACAATCTTCTCTATCACTTATATCTCCTCTACCACCTCTATCTCTATCTCCTCTATCTCCTATATCACCTCTACAACCTCTATATCCTCTATCTCTATTTGCTATATATGCTCTATCTCCTATATCTCCTCTATCTCCTCTATCTCCTGGATCTGCTCTATCTCTATCTCCTCTATCTCTATCTCCTCTCTCATCTATCTCCTCTGTCTTCTCTATCTACTCTATCACCCCTATCTCCTCTATCTCCTCCACCACCTCTATCTTCTCTACCAGCTATATCACCTGTATCTCCTCTACCACCGCTATCTCCTCTACCACCTCTATCTCCTCTATCTTCTCTATCTCCTCTATTACCTTTATCTCCTATTCCACATATATTTCCTCTATCACCTCTATCTCCTCTACCACCGCTATCTCCTCTATCTACTCTATCTCCTCTACCACCTATATCTCCTCTTTCACCTTTATCTCCTCAATCTCCTCTACCACCGCTATCTCCTCTATCTGCTCTATCACCTGTATGTTCTCTATCATCT
>NW_028156215.1:12500-23536 GCF_964263955.1 Coregonus lavaretus | reverse complement strand
TTGGATGTTTGTCCCATATTTTAAAGTCCAGTTTATTGAGTGGCCCCCAAACCTCACTTCCGTAAAGAGCTATTGGTAGGATTACACTGTCAAATATTTTGGTCCAAATTCTAATTGGGATATTGATTTTGAATAATTTCATTTTTATTGCATACAATGCTCTGCGGGCTTTTTCTTTGAGTGCATTCACTGCCATATTAAAGTTTCCTGATGCAGATATGGTCAGACCAAGGTATGTGTAATTTTTAGTGTGTTCAATTATGGTGTTGTTCAGGGTGAATTTATATTTGTGTTTCTGACATCTGTTTTTTTTTGGAAAATCATGATTTTAGTTTTTTTGAAATTTACTGCCAGGGCCCAATTATTGCAATATTGCTCTAGAATGTTAAGGTTCTGTTGAAGACCTTCTTTGGTTGGTGATAGAAGTACCAAGTCATCAGCATATAGTAGGTATTTTACCTCTGTGTCAAATAGTGTGAGTCCTGGGGCTGGAGAATGGTCTAACATGTCTGCTAACTCATTGATATAAATGTTGAAAAGATTTGGACTCAAACTGCAGCCTTGTCTCACACCTCGACGTTGTGAAAAGAATTATGTTCTTTGGTTTTTGATTTTTATTGCACACTTGTTTTCTGTGTACATACATTTTATTAAGTCATACACCTTACCACCAAGCCCACTTTGGAGAATTTTGTAGAATAGCCCTTCATGCCAAATAGAATCAAATGCTTTTTTAAAGTCAATAAAGCAAGCAAATATTTTGCCCTCTTTTCTTTGGTGGACGTGTTTATTAATTAGTGTGTGTAAGGTGTATATATGGTCAGTAGTGCGATGGTTAGGGAGAAAGCCAATTTGACATTTACTTATTACATTTTTCTCTTGAAGAAAGGTTTGAATTCTTGAATTCAAAATGCTACAGAAAACCTTTCCCAAGTTGCTGTTTACCGCAAATTCCCCTGTAATTATTGGGGTCTGATTTGTCTCCACATTTGTGGATAGGGGAGATGAGCCCCTGGTTCCAGACATCAGGGAAGCAGCCAGAAGATAAAACTATGTTGAACAATTTAAGCACAGCATTTTGCAACTCAGGTGTGCTGTTTTTCAGCATTTCATTTCTGATGTTATCTAGACCACAAGCCTTCTTTGATTTTATAGATTTTAAGCTTTTCATTTAGTTCTTGTTGGGTTATTGGGTAATCTAATGGATTTTGGTTGTTTTTAATGACCGATTCAAGGATGTTCAATTTTTCTTGAATTTCTAATTGGTTCTGTTGTAATTCTTTTTGTGGGATGTTTTTGTATAGATTATCAAAATACGTTTTCCAAATTCCTTCATCTTGTATGGCTAATTCTTGTGGCTTGGTCATGCTTAAATTGTTCCACATGTCCCAGAACTGATTTTGGTCAATTGCACTTTCAATTTCATCAAGTGTCTTGTTGGTATAATTCAATTTCTTGCGTTTTAGTGTATGTTTATACTGTTTCAGAGTTTCAAAGTATTCATAGCGTAGATCTGGGTTGTTTTGCTGCTTATGTTTTTCATTTGAAATTTGTCTTAGGTGTTTTCTAATTGTTTTACATTCGTTATCAAACCATTTTTCAGAAACATTTTGTTTTTTGTTTCTGATGTTGCATTTCTTTGGTTTTCCTCAAATTTGCTTTCGATGCTGCTTTTTGGAAAATGTTATTTATGTTTTGAGTAGCCGAATTGACACCTTCTTTATTGTTTTGGTATTGTGAGTAATTGAAAAACTGTATAGAGTTCATCATTTCATTTGAGTTCAATGTTTCAATGAATCTCTCTGCACTGTTTTGAGCCCATCTGTACGATTGGTTCATGTTGTAGAGTTTATTCGGCAGTTTTTTTGAATGAATATTGCCGGTTAATTTCTTCAGAAACACGTTGATCTGACTGTGATCTGACAATGGTGTCTGTGGTCTGACAGTGAATGCACTAATGGAGGAGGGGTCAATGTCAGTGATGGCATAATCGACTACACTTGTCCCAAGAGCTGAGCAGTAAGTAAACTGACCTAAAGAGTCCCCTCTGATTCTACCATTAAGCATGTACAGGCCTAAGGCTCGACAGAGATGCACTAACTCCTTCCCATTTTTGTTCAGTATTTGGTCAGGACTGTTTCTATTATTTATAATTGGGCTACTGTACAAGGAGGGGTGTCCCAATATGTGGTGGTTACCTCCCGCATCAGTGTAGTCAGGCTCAGAACCTGTTCTTGCATTGAAATCTCCACAAAGAAGCACTTTACCCTCTGCCTGAAATTGAATGATTTCTGTATGGAGATTGTCAAAAAACTGATCATCATAATATGATGAATCTGAAGGAGGAGCATAAGCTGCACATATGTATACATCATTGTCACAATAGATTGTACCTTTGTTAAGTTTTAACCAAATGTGATTAGTACCTTTTTTCATTTCATTCAGTGCTAAGTCCTGCTTATGCCAAATGATGATTCCACCTGAGTCTCGGCCCCGTTTAACATTTTTATGTTTGATTGATGGTAGTAAACTTTCTCTATAGCCTGAGGGACACTGAGTACCTATGTCTCCACGACACCATGTTTCCAGTAGGATTATGATGTCCTGTCCCTTGATGTTTTTAATCAATTCTGGATTTGTTGTTTTATAACCAAAATGTGAAGAGTACAGGCCCTGGATATTCCAAGAGCTGATAGTTAATGATCTCATTTATAATAAGTGATATTCACTGGTTTGAGTAAAGTACATTGAAAAAGTATATATATAATAATAATAATAGTAATATATATATATATATATATATATATATATATATATATATATATATATATATATATATATACACACATACATGCATACATACATACATACACATAAACATACATATACATACATACATACATACATACATACATACATACATACATACATACATACACACATACATACATAAACATATACATACATATATATATATACACATATATATACATATATACACATACATACATACATACATACATACATACATACATACATACATACATACACACATACATACATACATACATACATACATACATACATATATATACACATACACACACACACACACCATTACACATCACTATTATTATAATACCAGTGCCAATAAAATAAAGGATAGTTGTAAACAACTTAATAATAATGGCCCAAAAAATAAGTACAATGCAATGCAATCTGCAACCCTGTGTGTGTGTGTGTGTGTGAATTAAAGGGTCTGTCTAGCCCAGTAGTCTGCATATTAGATGCAGTAGTTGGCGCACCTCTCTCTCTCTCCCTTCTCTCTCTCTACCTCTGTATCTCCACTCTCTCTCTTCCCATTTCTCTCTCTCTCTCTCTCTCTCTCTCTCTCTCTCTCTCTCTCTCTCTCTATCTCTCTCTCTCCCATATCTTTCTCCCCCTTCTCTCTCTCTTTCTCTCTCCCTTCTCTCTCTCTCTCTCCCCTCTCTTTCTCCCCTCTCTCTTCCCATCCCAAACCAAGTCCATATTACAGCAAGAACAGCTCAAATAAGCAAAGAGAAACGACAGTCCATCATTACTTTAAGAGATGAAGGTCAGTCAAAACGGAACATTTCAAGAACTTTGAAAGTTTATTTAAGTGCAGTCGCAAAAACCATCAAGCACTATTGTGATGGGTGATTTGAAGGAGTCAGGCGCAGGAGGGTAAATCAGAGAATACAGAGTTTATTCCGGAATACAGAGTTAAGCAGGATAGCGTCAAACAGTCCAGTGCGCAAAACAGGCGCACTGGAACAAAACAGGCAGACGGGGAAAATATACCATACACGTAGCTCAACCGAGCTACACTCTTCTCACATAAACAATCACCCACAAGGACAAGGGGGGCAGAGGGAACACTTATACACTCAATCATTACAGTATTTTTTATTGGTAAATTTACAAACATATATAATGATAAATAGACTTGAAACTTGTATCTCATTATGGTATGTGGTGAAATAAGTATAGCCAGTTATAATTGTAATGGCTTAGCAGATAATAACAAAAGAAGAACAATATTTACATGGCTCAAAGAGAAGGAATATAATATCTATTGTTTACAGGAAACTCATTCAACAATTCTAGATGAAGTTGCGTGGAGAAAGGAATGGGGGGGACGAAATATACTTCTCCCATGGGCAAAGAAACTCAAAAGGGGTGATGATATTAATTAATAGTAATTTCGAAACGAATGTGCAAATTGTCCAAATGGATACGCAAGGTAGATGGATTATTTCAAATATGTTATTGGACCATAAACAGATATGGCTCATTAACCTTTACAGACCAAATAATGATGATCCACACTTCTTTGACAATATATATAATAAATGTTCAACCCTGCAAGCAATTCAAGACAATATTATTATGGTGGGGGATTATAATTCTGTTTTAAATAGCTCAATGGACCATAAAGGAAATCACACTACAAACAATCATCCTCATGCTCTTAAGGAAATCGTGAATGTCATGGATACATTAGAACTAGTAGATATATGGAGGCTTAAATATCCTGATCTAGTGAGATATACATGGCGGAGGCTCAATCAAGCTAGTCGTCTTGACTTCTTTCTTATGTCATTCTCGTTGGCACCAAAAGTTTAAAAAGTGTTGATAGGGGACAGAATGTGGTCGGACCATCATATAATTGGCATATACATTACTCTTACTGAATTTCCACGTGGGCGAGGATATTGGAAATTTAATCATAAGCCTATTGGATGATAATTTATTTTTAACTAGGACAAAGGAATTTATAACAGATTTTTTCCGACATACAGTGGGGAAAAAAAGTATTTAGTCAGCCACCAATTGTGCAAGTTCTCCCACTTAAAAAGATGAGAGAGGCCTGTAATTTTTATCATAGGTACACGTCAACTATGACAGACAAATTGAGAAAAAATCATCCAGAAAATCACATTGACCAAAGAGCTGTCAAAGGACACCAGAAACAAAATTGTAGACCTGCACCAGGCTGGGAAGACTGAATCTGCAATAGGTAAGCAGCTTGGTTTGAAGAAATCAACTGTGGGAGCAATTATTAGGAAATGGAAGACATACAAGACCACTGATAATCTCCCTCGATCTGGGGCTCCACGCAAGATCTCACCCCGTGGGGTCAAAATGATCACAAGAACGGTGAGCAAAAATCCCAGAACCACACGGGGGGACCTAGTGAATGACCTGCAGAGAGCTGGGACCAAAGTAACAAAGCCTACCATCAGTAACACACTACGCCGCCAGGGACTCAAATCCTACAGTGCCAGACGTGTCCCCCTGCTTAAGCCAGTACATGTCCAGGCCCGTCTGAAGTTTGCTAGAGTGCTCAAGAAGATGATTGGGAGAATGTCATATGGTCAGATGAAACCAAAATATAACTTTTTGGTAAAAACTCAACTCGTCGTGTTTGGAGGACAAAGAATGCTGAGTTACATCCAAAGAACACCATACCTACTGTGAAGCATGGGGGTGGAAACATCATGCTTTGGGGCTGTTTTTCTGCAAAGGGACCAGGACGACTGATCCGTTTAAAGGAAAGAATGAATGGGGCCATGTATCGTGAGATTTTGAGTGAAAACCTCCTTCCATCAGCAAGGGCATTGAAGATGAAACGTGGCTGGGTCTTTCAGCATGACAATGATCCTAAACATACCGCCCGGGCAACGAAGGAGTGGCTTCGTAAGAAGCATTTCAAGGTCCTGGAGTGGCCTAGCCAGTCTCCAGATCTTAACCCCATAGAAAATCTTTGGAGGGAGTTGAAAGTCTGTGTTGCCCAGCGACAGCCCCAAAACATCACTGCTCTAGAGGAGATCTGCATGGAGGAATGGGCCAAAATACCAGCAACAGTGTGTGAAAACCTTGTGAAGACTTACAGAAAACGTTTGACCTGTGTCATTGCCAACAAAGGGTATATAACAAAGTATTGAGAAACTTTTGTTATTGACCAAATACTTATTTTCCACCATAATTTGCAAATAAATTCATCAAAAATCCTACAATGTGATTTTCTGGATTTTTTTTCCTCATTTTGTCTGTCATAGTTGACGTGTACCTATGATGAAAATTACAGGCCTCTCTCATCTTTTTAAGTGGGAGAACTTGCACAATTGGTGGCTGACTGAATACTGTTTTCCACCACTGTATATATAACATGGGGGATTGGAAGTGATGCAGACAATTACATTGATGGAAGTTACAATCTATCTGCAATATTAAGCTGATCTACCCCCACCCTCCAAAAAAACAAACATTTTGGAAACAAAAAGATTTACAAAAATAAAATACACTTATACACATACTAATGAGGGGATATGAACCAGGTGTGTGTAATAGACAAGACAAAACAAGTGGAAAGATGAGATAGTGGCTAGAAGGCCGGTGACGACGAACACCGAAGCCTGCCCAAACAAAGAGAAGAGGCATTTTCGGAAAGTCGTGACAGTACCCCACTCCTTGACGCGCAGCTCCAGCAGCGCGCCGACACCGTCCTCGGGGACGGCCAGGAGGATGCGGAGCAGGGCGAGCCGGATGGCGACAGTGGAAATCCCGCAACAGGGAGGGATAGAGGATATCCCTCACCGGGACCCAGCACCGTTACTCTGGACCATATCCCTCCCACTCCACGAGGTACTGAATGCCCCACACCCGACGCCTCAAATCCAGGATGGAACGGACGGAGTACGCCGGGGCCCGCTCAATGTCCAGAGGAGGCGGAGGGACCTCCCGCACCGCAGACTCCTGGAGTGGACCAGCCACCACTGGCCTGAGGAGAGACACATGAAACGAGGGGTTAATACGATAATCATGGGGAAGTAATAACCTATAAGTAACCTTGTTGATTCTCCTCAGGACTTTGAACGGCCCCACAAACCGCGGGCTCAGCTTCCAGCAGAGCAGGCGGAGGGGCAGATTCCGGGTCTAGAACCAGACCCTATCACCCGGTACGAAGACCGGGGCCTCACTGCGGTGGCGGTCAGCGTTGGCGTTCTGAAGACGCACGACACGTTGGAGGTGGATGTGAGCAGCGTTCCATGTCTCCTCCGTGCGCCGAAACCAGTAATCCACCGCAGGAGCCTCTGTCTGGCTCTGGTGCCACGATGCTAGAACCGGTTGGTAACCTAAAACACATTGGACTGGCGTTAGGTTAGTGGAGGAGTGACGGAGAGAGTTCTGGGCATATTCGGCCCATGGCAAGAACACCAACCACTCCCCCGGCCGGTCCTGGCAGTAGGACCGCAGGAACCTACCCACATCCTGATTTACCCGTTCCACCTGCCCATTAGACTCGAGGTGGAAACCAAAGGTCAGGCTGACCGAGACCCCCAGACGTTCCATGAATGCCTTCCAGACCTTGGTTGTGAACTGGGTACCCCAGTCAGACACTTTGTCCTATGGTACCATAGGAACGGCAGCCTCTGGAACTGCCGTTCTGCTGCCAACAAGGCAGACTTCATCCCAGCCTATGCTACCCTCCAGTCCCTCGACTTCTAGGCGCTGACGGAAACATGGATTACCACTGAAAACACTGCTACTCCTACTGCTCTCTCCTCGTCTGACCATGTGTTCTCGCATACCCCGAGAGCATCTGGTCAGCGGGGTGGTGGCACAGGAATCCTCATCTCTCCCAAGTGGACATTCTCAATTTTTCCCCTAACCCATCTGTCTATCTCCTCATTTGAATTCCATGCTGTCACAGTCACTAGCCCATTTAAGCTTAATATCCTTGTCATCTATCGCCCTCCAGGTTCCCTTGGAGAGTTCATCAATGAGCTTGACGCCTTGATAAGTTCCTTTCCTGAGGATGGCTCACCCCTCACAGTTCTGGGGGATTTCAACCTCCCTACGTCTACATTTGACTCATTTCTCTCTGCCTCCTTCTTTCCACTCCTCTCCTCTTTTGACCTCACCCTCTCACCGTCCCCCCCTACTCACAAGGCAGGCAATACGCTTGACCTCATCTTTACTAGATGCTGTTCTTCTACTAATCTCACTGCAACTCCCCTCCATGTCTCCGACCACTACTTTGTATCCTTTTCTCTCTCGCTCTCCTCCAACACTACTCACTCTGCCCCTACACAGATGGTAATGCGCCGTCGCAACCTTCGCTCTCTCTCTCCCGCTACTCTCTCCTCTTCCATCCTATCATCTCTTCCCTCTGCTCAATCCTTCTCCCTCCAATCTCCTGATTCTGCCTCCTCAACCCTCCTCTCCTCCCTTTCTGCATCCTTTGACTCTCTATGTCCCCTATCCTCCCGGCCAGCTCGGTCCTCCCCTCCAGCTCCGTGGCTTGATGACTCATTGCGAGCTCACAGAACAGAGCTCCGGGCAGCTGAGCGGAAATGGAAGAAAACTAGACTCCCTGCGGACCTGGCATCTTTTCACTCCCTCCTCTCTACATTTTCTTCATCTGTTTCTGCTGCTAAGGCCACTTTCTACCACGCTAAATTCCAAGCATCTGCCTCTAACCCTAGGAAGCTCTTTGCCACATTCTCCTCCCTGCTGAATCCTCCCCCCCCCCTCCCTCTCTGTGGATGACTTCGTCAACCACTTTGAAAAGAAGGTTGACGACATCCGATCCTCGTTTGTTAAGTCAAATGACACTGCTGGTCCTGCTCACACTGCCCTACCCTATGCTTTGACTTCTTTCTCCCCTCTCTCTCCAGATAAAATCTTGCGACTTGTGACTGCAGGCCGCCCAACAACCTGCCCGCTTGACCCTATCCCCTCCTCTCTTCTCCAGACCATCTCCGGTGACCTTCTCCCCTACCTCACCTCGCTGATCAACTCATCCTTGACCGCTGGCTATGTCCCTTCCGTCTTCAAGAGAGCGAGAGTTGCACCCCTTCTCAAAAAACCAACACTCGATCCCTCTGATGTCAACAACTACAGACCAGTATCCCTTCTTTCTTTTCTCTCCAAAACTATTGAGCATGCCGTCTTTAGCCAACTCTCTTGCTATCTCTCTCAGAATGACCTTCTTGATCCAAACCAGTCAGGTTTCAAGACTGGTCATTCAACTGAGACTGCTCTTCTCTGTGTCACGGAGGCTCTCCGCACTGCTAAAGCTAACTCTCTCTCCTCTGCTCTTGTCCTTCTAGACCTGTCTGCTGCCTTTGATACTGTGAACCATCAGATCCTCCTCTCCACCCTCTCCGAGCTGGGCATCTCCGGCGCGGCTCACTCTTGGATTGCGTCCTACCTGACCGGTCGCTCCTACCAAGTGGCGTGGCGAGAAGCTGTCTCCACACCACGTGCTCTCACCACTGGTGTCCCCCAGGGCTCAGTTCTAGGCCCTCTCCTATTGTCGCTATACACCAAGTCACTTGGCTCTGTCATATCCTCACATGGCCTCTCCTATCATTGCTACACTGACGACACACAACTAATCTTCTCCTTTCCCCCTTCTGATAACCAGGTGGCGAATCGCATCTCTGCATGTCTGGCAGACATATCAGTATGGATGACGGATCACCACCTCAAGCTGAACCTTGGCAAGACGGAGCTGCTCTTCCTCCCGGGGAAGGACTGCCTGTTCCATGATCTCGCCATCACGGTTGACAACTCCGTTGTGTCCTCCTCCCAGAGTGCGAAGAGCCTTGGGGTTCTGTAGGTTCATGCTCTACAATCCTTTAGGTTCACGATCCTGTAGGTTCATGCTCTACAACATTCGGAGAGTACGACCCTGCCTTACACAGGAAGCGGCACAGGTCCTAATCCAGGCACTTGTCATCTCCCGTCTGGATTACTGCAACTCACTGTTGGCTGGGCTCCCTGCCTGTGCCATTAAACCCCTACAACTCATCCAGAATGCCGCAGCCCGTCTGGTGTTCAACCTTCCCAAGTTCTCTCACGTCACCCCCCTCCTCCGCACATTCCACTGGCTTCCAGTTGAAGCTCGCATCTGTTACAAGACCATGGTGCTTGCCTATGGAGCTGTGAGGGGAACGGCACCTCCGTACCTTCAGGCTCTGATCAGTCCCTACACCCAAACGAGGGCATTGCGTTCATCCACCTCTGGCCTGCTGGCTCCCCTTCCTCTGCGGAAGCATAGTTCCCGCTCAGCCCAGTCAAAGCTGTTCGCTGCTCTGGCACCCCAATGGTGGAACAAGCTCCCTCATGACGCCAGGACAGCGGAGTCACTCACCACCTTCCGGAGACATTTGAAACCCCACCTCTTTAAGGAATACCTGGGATAGGATAAAGTAATCCTTCTACCCCTCCCTTACCACAACCCCCACACCAAAAAAATAAATAAAAATAAATAAAAAATAAATACATTGTAAAGTGGATATCCCACTGGCTATAAGGTGAATGCACCAATTTGTAAGTCGTTCTGGATAAGAGCGTCTGCTAAATGACGTAAATGTAAATGTAAATGTACCCCGTAGTGCTGGAAGACGTATGTAAACCATTCAACCGGTCATAAAACTGGCCCCCAGGAGAGGGGGTGTTCAAACCTTTGCCTAGCTGGCATCTTTGATCCTCAGCCCATGAGGGCAAGTCATGACAGAACACACTGTAACACTCTGTAACACACAGTGATACACTGTAACACACAGTAACACACTGTCACACACTGTCACACACTGTAACACACAGTAACAAAGTGTAACACACTGTAACACACTGTAAAACACAGTAACACACTGTAAAACACAGTAACACACAGTAACACACAGTAACACACTGTAAAACACAGTAACACACAGTAACACACTGTAAAAAACAGTAACACACAGTAACACACTGTAAAACACAGTAACACACAGTAACACACTGTAAAACACAGTAACACACAGTAACACACTGTAAAACACAGTAACACACAGTAACACAGTAACACACAGTAACACACTGTAAAACACAGTAACACACTGTAACACACAGTAACATACAGTAACACACAGTAACACACTGTAAAACACAGTAACACACTGTAAAACACTGTAACACACAGTAACACACTGTAAAACACAGTAACACACTGTAACACA
>NW_028156215.1:0-7500 GCF_964263955.1 Coregonus lavaretus | reverse complement strand
TAATTCTCTTTTTGTTTTCTCATGATTTGGTTGGGTCTAATTGTGTTGTTATTGTTGTCCTGGGGCTCTGTGGGGTCTGTTTGTGTTTGTGAACAGAGCTCCAGGAGCAGCTTACTTAGGGGACTCTTCTTCAAGTTCATCTCTCTGTAGGTGATGGCTTTGTTATGGAAGGTTTGGGAATCGCTTCCTTTTAAGTGGTTATAGAATTTAACGGCTCTTTTCTGGATTTTGATAATTTGCAGGTTTAGGCCTAATTCTGCTCTGCATGCATTATTTGGTGTTTTTCATGGTACACTGAGGATATTTTTGCAGAATTCTGCATGCAGAGTCACAATTTGGTGTTTGTCCCATTTTGTGAATTATTGGTTGGTGAGCAGACCCCAGACCTCACAATCATAAAGGGCAATGGGTTCTATAACTGATTCAAGTATTTTTAGCCAGATCCTAATTGGTATGTCGAATTTTATGTTCCTTTTGATGGCATAGAAGGCCCTTCTTGCCTTGTCTTTCAGATCGTTCACAGCTTTGTGGAAGTTACCTGTGGTTCTGATGTTTAGGCCGAGGTATGTATAGTTTTTTGTGTGCTCTAGGACAACGGTGTCTAGATGGAATTTGTATTTGTGGTCCTGGCAACTGGACCTTTTTGGAACACCATTATTTTAGTCTTACTGAGATTTACAGTCAGGGCCCAGGTCTGACAGAATCTGTGCAGATGATCTAGGTGCTGCTGTAGGCCCTCCTTGGTTGGGGACAGAAGCACCAGATCATCAGCAAACTGTAGACATTTGACTTCAGATTCTGGTAGGGTGAGGCCGGGTGCTGCAGACTGTTCTAGTGCCCCCCAATTTGTTGATATATATGTTGAAGAGGGTGGGGCTTAAATTGCATCCCTGTTTCACTCCACGGCCCTGTGGAAAGAAATGCGTGTGTTTTTTGCCAATTTTAACATGGATTTTATAATGTCGTATGTTTTCCCCCCAACCCCACTTTCCATCAATTTGTATAGCAGACCCACATGCCAACTTGAGTCAAAAGCTTTTTTGAAATCAGCAAAGCATGAGAAGACTTTGCCTTTGTTTTGGTTTGTTTGTTTGTCCCTTCGTACAGTAATTTGGTAAAAAGACAATTTGACATTTGCTCAGTACATTGTTTTCACTGAGGAAATTAACTAGTCTGCTGTTAATGATAATGCAGAGGATTTTCCCAAGGTTGCTGTTGACGGATATCCCACGGTAATTTTTGGGGTCAAATTTGTCTTCACTTTTGTGGATTGGGGTGATCAGTCCTTGGTTCTAAATATTGGGGAAGATGCCAGAGCTAAGGAGGATGTTAAAGAGTTTAAGTATAGCCAATTGGAATTCGTGGTCTGTATATTTTATCATTTCATTGAGGATACCATCAACACCACAGGCCTTTTTGGGTTGGAGGGTTTGTATTTTGTCCTGTAGTTCATTCAATGTTATTGGAGAATCCAGTGGGTTCTGGTAGTCTTTAATAGTTTATTCTAAGATTTGCATTTGATAATGTATATTTTTTTGCTGTTTGTTCTTTGTTATAGGGCCAAAAAGATTGGAGAAGTGGTTTGCCCATACATCTCCAGTTTGGATCTATAGCTCTTTGTGTTATTGTTTGTTTAGTGTGTTCCAACTTTCCCAGAAGTGGTTAGAGTCTATGGATTCTTCAATTACATTGAGCTGATTTCTCTCTCTCTCTCTCTCTCTCTCTCTCTCTCTCTCTCTCTCTCTCTCTCTCTCTCTCTCTCTCTCTCTCTCTCTCTCTCTCTCTCTCTCTCTCTCTCTCTCTCTCTCTCTCTGTCTCTCTCTCTCTCTCTCTCTCTCTCTCTCTCTCTCTCTCTCTCTCTCTCTCTCTCTCTCTCTCAGTCTCTTTTAATCTCTCCCTGCCTCTCCTCCAAACTCTCTCTCTCTCCTCCTTGTGACGCAGTGTGCTGCGGTGCAGAACCCTAATTGGTTATCTTAACATTCAGAGCCCAATGAGCCGCCTACTGGCTGTAATGAAGGCTCAGGATTCACAGGCAGGTTATAAAACTGAGGGCCCTTATAAAGAGGGACAGGTTATAAAACTGAGGGCCCTTATAAAGAGGAACAGGTCACTAGAGATTCAAGGCGATATTCGACGGTTGTCCAGGTCCCCAGGACGTTGGGAGATGAGTTAAAAACCGGTCACTATGGGCAACGGTAAGCGCTATTACCATTAAGTAGACAGTTCTGGCCTCCAGCTCAGAGGGTAACATGTTCAATCCCAGTGCTAGACAACTTTTTTTACCCTATTCCAAACCTTGACCCATAAGAGTAGGAGCCCTGTCTAAACCAGGGGAGGTATATTTTGTTGAATTTGTTGATGAAAACAATTGTTATTGGACTTACTGCAATTAGCCCATGCAAACACATTGAATAACATATTCACTATATAGAACAACAGATAGTCCCCCTGAAAAAATCAAAAGGTTGTTTGTTCTGAAGTGTCTGTCCTATATCTGTGAGATATAAGAAAGATCAGGAAACATTTGTTATTTTTTTTAACATGTATTTAACCACTTATTTTTTGTCTCCATATATACTTCCATTCATTTTTTCAATTGGTACTGGGGCATCTTCAGACGAGTCTTGTGAGGCCTGTTGGCGTCCTAGAGCAAAACAACCGACATGTACGTGAGAGTCTCACCTTTCCACAGAGGGGTCATATTAGTGTTCGGACGCTATCACACCCGTCGCTATGGGCGGGCCATAAGCGGCCGGGCCCGCCCCAAAAAATGCTTGTGCCCCCCCCCTTGTGCCCTGCTGCTCCGGTGCTCCATGACCTTTCCTACCGCTCCGCGGTTGCACTCACAGGGAAAAAAACTCCCGCTCGAAATTCTCTCCATTCATTAAAATCACAATTTAACCAACACCCATCTATTGTTGTGACTACCTGGACCTACCAATTGTTTT
This sequence comes from Coregonus lavaretus, assembly GCF_964263955.1. Classification (NCBI taxonomy): domain Eukaryota; kingdom Metazoa; phylum Chordata; class Actinopteri; order Salmoniformes; family Salmonidae; genus Coregonus; species Coregonus lavaretus. Next base: position 4,552 of record NW_028156215.1, on the reverse strand, counting down.
TTAAGTATTGAAACCAAACCATATGGATTTGAATGAAAATTATTTGAATAAACATGAATAGGTGAATGTAAGAAGCGAACATCATTTCAAATAGGCTACATGTCTTATTAAACAGCATATAAACACTCTAAACAGGTCAGGAGCCAGACAGGGAGCCTAAGAATGAACGAAAATGAATTATTTAGGCTATATTATTTCAAATATTTCAAGGCTATAACCTACAAAGAAATACATTGTGAGAAATTTGCGAATGCGACACAAGAGGCTGGTAGGGACAGAAAGCTCTCAGCATTTAAACAACATTTTGTTGTATTAAATAATTATAGTCTATAAATTGCGCATATAGGCTGTGACTTACTTAGAATTAAATACAAATTAAACGAAAAATGACTTATTAGTGCCTTTGAATTCATTTTTAGAAACACGAGTTTGGCCAGTCTGTGGCTTCAGGCTCATGCGATGGTGCCTGGAGAGCCGGCCAGCAGCGGGTAATATCCTCCCCACCCCTGTAGAGCCGGCCAGCAGCGGGTAATATCCTCCCCACCCCTGTAGAGCCGGCCAGCAGCGGGTAATATCCTCCCCACCCCTGTAGAGCCGGCCAGCAGCGGGTAATATCCTCCCCACCCCTGTAGAGCCGGCCAGCAGCGGGTAATATCCTCCCCACCCCTGTAGAGCCGGCCAGCAGCGGGTAATATCCTCCCCACCCCTGTAGAGCCGGCCAGCAGCGGGTAATATCCTCCCCACCCCTGTAGAGCCGGCCAGCAGCGGGTAATATCCTCCCCACCCCTGTAGAGCCGGCCAGCAGCGGGTAATATCCTCCCCACCCCTGTAGAGCCGGCCAGCAGCGGGTAATATCCTCCCCACCCCTGTAGAGCCGGCCAGCAGCGGGTAATATCCTCCCCACCCCTGTAGAGCCGGCCAGCAGCGGGTAATATCCTCCCCACCCCTGTAGAGCCGGCCAGCAGCGGGTAATATCCTCCCCACCCCTGTAGAGCCGGCCAGCAGCGGGTAATATCCTCCCCACCCCTGTAGAGCCGGCCAGCAGCGGGTAATATCCTCCCCACCCCTGTAGAGCCGGCCAGCAGCGGGTAATATCCTCCCCACCCCTGTAGAGCCGGCCAGCAGCGGGTAATATCCTCCCCACCCCTGTAGAGCCGGCCAGCAGCGGGTAATATCCTCCCCACCCCTGTAGAGCCGGCCAGCAGCGGGTAATATCCTCCCCACACCTGCAGAGCCACTGGGGATGTTAACCACCCTTTTGGCCACTCTTGCCAGGCTGGGCAGAGATACAGAGGGGTTTTTTGTTTTTTTTATAGGTAGGCCTAAAGGTTTTTAGGCAAAGTAAAACAATCAAAACGGGAAACTCCTTGAACGTGGGAATATGCCATGCCTATTGGGCCAACATCAATTATGGCCTATTATATAGATAATAGAACGAAAATGAACGAAACGTTTAAGAGATCTGATTTTTAGTTTATAAATACTTTGCTACAATGACACACTTAGTTATCTACCCACCTCGTTCCTTTCTTTTAGCATGTGCACGTTGTAAGGACACCATCATGCTTTTGGGATAAGTGTCTTTTCATATTCCACAATGATTCTTTAGTCGTGGACACTACATCACCGCACTACCTCTCTTGTTCTTGCTCTTAGTCCTGATCTTTGTAAGTCACCTTGATTTAGCACCTGTGTGTTTAATCAGTTTCTTTACGAACATATTTAGCGAACTCCATGACAGTAGCTAAAGCAAGGGGCTATAGCAGCACACAAGTACACTACAAATGCATGCTGGGACGGGCATGCCCTGAGCTCATGAAGTGAGCGCTACTGGAGGGAAATTGGTGCGGGCAAGAAGGCCGATGCTCCAGCCTTTGGGAATCTAACTCCACTCTCCAGTCAAATTGGGCACACTCCTCTCCTAGCTCCGCTCCAACTCCGCTCTGCTCACATACTCTGGTTCGGACGCTACAGACAGAAGTTGGCAGATCGGCTGTACTAACTGTACCATCGTGTTCGTGAGAGTATCATCTTTCCATAGAGGGGTCATAATAGTTTGTAGGCCAAACTATTCAGATGCTACAAACGATTTTCGGGATGTCTCATAATCTGACAAACACCGCTCTACCTCGGTCACCTTTCACCGCAGATGCGGAAGTGCGACATAGGTGGATGCGGTGGATTGAGACGCACACACCTGTACACAATGTAGCCCAGGATACAGAGAGTGTGTTTGTTGTTCAGAGTTGTCCTCCTCACTGTCAGCCCTCCTCTCAGTCAGCCCTCCACTCAGTCAGCCAGTCAGCCCTCCTCTCAGTCAGCCAGTCAGCCCTCCTCTCAGTCAGCCAGTCAGCCCTCCACTCAGTCAGCCAGTCAGCCCTCCTCTCAGTCAGCCAGTCAGCCCTCCACTCAGTCAGCCAGTCAGCCCTCCTCTCAGTCGGCCCTCCACTCAGTCAGCCAATCAGCCCTCCTCTCAGTCAGCCCGCCCAGCTAAGCATGTCCAGCTAAGAGGTGTTCTTCACCTCTCTCTCATGTTCTTCACCTCTCTCTCTTATGTCCTTCACCTCTCTCTCTTATGTCCTTTACCTCTCTCTCTTATGACCTCACCTCTCTCTCTTATGTCCTTCACCTCTCTCTCTTATGTCCTTCACCTCTCTCTTATGACCTTCACCTCTCTCTCTTATGTCTTTCACTTCTCTCTCTTATGTCCTTCACCTCTCTCATGATCTTCATCTCTCTCTCTTATGTCTTTCACTTCTCTCTCTTTCTCTCCATCCCTCCAGCTAAACATCCCTCTTTCTCTCTGTCCCTCCCTCCCTCCTTACATTTACATTTTAGTCATTTAGCAGACGCTCTTATCCAGAGCGACTTACATCAGCAATTAGGGTTAAGTGCCTTGCTTAAGGCACATCGACATATTTTTCACCTAGTCGGCTCGGGGATTAGAACCAGCAACCTTTCGGTTACTGGCACAACGCTCTTACCCACTAAGCTACCTGCCGTCCTTCTCGCTCCTCTCTCCCTCCCTCCCTCCAGCCTGGCCTAAGAGCCTCCAATATGTATGATACCTACTAATGGTCTAGTTACTTTAGACAGAAATGAAAGTTGGGAGGTTGGTTGGGGAGGATGGGTGGGTGTAATCCGTGACAGTCTAGCAATCCAAAGGCTGCATGTTCGAATTGCGTAATCTAATCTTAACCCATTCCACCTTACCTGCTACGTAAATGCACTATCATTTGTTGTTTTAGTAAATTATCCCTGCAATTCTCCTTTGTTGTTACAGGCGCAACAAGCAACCTGGTCTCAGATAAAGACATGCAATACTATATGTCCTCCTACAGATGTAGGATCTTAATTTGAGCCAGTTTTGCTACGTCAGGAAAATAATCCTGCAGCAACAGGAAATTTGATTTATTATGTGGATTATAATTAATGCACATTTTTTGTAGGGGTTGATACACATTTGTCTTTAGGGCAAATCAAGTCTGACGTTTTAAAGTGGAAATTAAAAACTTTTTGAAGCCTTTTTAAACCTTGATTACCCTACAAGGTTTGCATCTCCTGCTGTGCAGGAAAATTCTCAGCAACAAAAGAGAAACATTTTTACTTCCTCCTCCTCCTTCTCCTCTCCTTCTCCACCCCCACCCCCTCATCCTCTGTCTCCTTCTCCACCCCCCCCCCTTCCTCTTCCTCCTCCTTCTCCCTCTTCCTCCTCCTCCTCCTTCTCCTCCTCCACCCCTCCCTCCTCCTTCTCCTCCTCCACCTCCTCCTCCTCCTCCTCCACCCCCTCCTCCCTCTCCTCCTTCTCTCCTCCTCCCTCCTCCTCCTCCTCCTCCTCCTCCTCCTCCTTCTCCACCCCTCCTCCTCCTCCACACCTCCTCCTCCTTCTCCTTCTCCTCCTCCTCCACCCATCCTTCCTCTCCTCCTCCTTCTCCTCCTCCTCCTCCTCCTCCTCCTTCTCTTCTCCTCCTCCTCCTCGACCTTCTCCTTCCTCCACCCCTCCTCCTCCCCCACCCCTCCTCCACCCCTCCTCCTCCTTCCTCCTCCTTCTCCACCCCTCCTCCTCCTCCTCCTCCACCCTCCTCCTCCTCCTCCTCCACCCCTCCTCCTCCTCCTCCTCCTCCTCCTCCTCCTCCTCCTCCTTCTTTTCCACCCCTCCCTCCTCCTCCTCCTCCTCCTCCTTCTCCACCCTCCTCCTCCTCCTCCTCTACACCCCTCCTCCTCCTCCTCCTCCTCCTCCTCCTCCTCCACCTCCCCAGCCAACCTGGACCACCTTGTGACATGAACCAGATTTGCAGCAGTCAGCAGTACAGAAAGCTGTGGTGGGTTTTGCTACTGATGTCCCTCTTTATTTAATGCTTACTTCGTGGCGCGTGCTCTCCTGGGTAGGTTTGTTGGGAACAATAAAAAACATTATAGAGAAACTTGCCATTTTAGGACCGTTTTGAATTATTCATATTGTGTGTCTTAATGGAACTCTATTCCCTATATAATGCATTACTTTTGATCAGAGCCGTAGCTATGTAGGAATAACGGTGCCATTTTAAGACTG
>NW_028156216.1:0-3000 GCF_964263955.1 Coregonus lavaretus | reverse complement strand
CCTCTCCTCCGCCTCCTCTCCTCTGCCTCCTCTCCTCTGCCTTCTCTCCTCTCCTCTTCCTCCTCTCCTCCCGTCTTCTCTCATCTTCCTCCTCTCCTCTGCCTCCTCTCCTCTCCTCTCCTCTCCTCTCCTCTCCTCTCCTCTCCTCTCCTCTCCTCTCCTCTCCTCTCCTCTCCTCTCCTCTCCTCTCCTCTGCCTCCTCTCCTCTCTTCTTCTCTCATCTTCCTCCTCTCCTCTGCCTCCTCTGCCTTCTCTCCTCTCCTCCCCACTACTAACAAACCCTGTATGGGTTTTTGTCTTTTCCTTGCATGGATTTATTGAGTTGAGAGACCTTCTCAAGCAGCCAGATCTCTAACAAACAATATTCCTGGCCAGCTAGGTTCACTCTCAATCAATGGAGAAAACACAATACTGTGTAAAAAAACAGAGTCGATACTAACAACAGTATGACATCACAGTAGAGGTGTAAGAGACTGACTGACACTAACAACAGTATGACATCACAGTAGAGGTGTAAGAGACTGACTGACACTAACAACAGTATGACATCACAGTAGAGGTATAAGAGACTGATACTAACAACAGTATGACATCACAGTAGAGGTGTAAGAGACTGATACTAACAACAGTATGACATCACAGTAGAGGTGTAAGACACTGATACTAACAACAGTATGACATCACAGTAGAGGTGTAAGAGACTGACTGACACTAACAACAGTATGACATCACAGTAGAGGTGTAAGAGACTGACACGAGAGAGGGAGAAAGAAAGAAAGGAGACAAGATGGAGAGAAAGGGAGATATGGATGGAGGAGAGAAGAGAAGATGGAGAAAGGAAGGGGTGGGGGGGGGGGAGGGGTGGGGGGGGGGGGGGGGGATGCTAAAGGGGGAGGGGCGGAGTGGACAGGCTGTGACGAGGGTGATGAACTCTGAACTGTGATGTCACAGCTCTCAGAGACAAAGGCACTGGACCAAGGACACCCCAAGCCCTGTGAACCCTCCTCTTCCTCCTCTTCCTCCCTCATATCCTCCCTCCCTTCCTCTCATCTCTTCCTAATCTCTCGCTCTATTCCCTGTGTATAGATTACATGACAAGTCATTGATAAGAGAGTACTCAGCCATGTGTGTGACCACTGAAAATCCACACAGTTTAAAAATGCATAACAAAGTGTTAAATTATAGGCTATCATCTCTGCTGCACTATAAAAGCATACAGTACTGTACAATACGTAATATACTATCAACCATTTGTTTGTGATGTAGCTACGCATCTATATGCCCTTGTACCCTGGACTGTCATCTTCTGTAGGAAGTTCATCCATTCAGGCTAAATTGCACTAAATGACCTCCCTGAGCTTCTCCTATCAAGTTTTTCTATTGGATTAGAGGGAGAGGGTAGCATTTCAGCTAAACCAATCACGCATCCTTAATGACATCAGAGGTGATGGCAGGTTGACCTCTGACCTCTAACCCTCTCTGGCCGGCTGATGCAGAGAGGACCCCGGTCTGATTCGACAGTCCTCTATCCCTCCATCCACTGACCCCTACAGAGAAGATGGAGAGAGGAGAGGGAGAGGACTCTGGTCTAATGTGACAGGCTAGGGGAGGGTGGGAGACAACCCTGGTCTAATGTGACAGGCTAGGGGAGGGTGGGAGACGACCCTGGTCTAATGTGACAGGCTAGGGGAGGGTGGGAGACAACCCTGGTCTAATGTGACAGGCTAGGGGAGGGTGGGAAACGACCCTGGTCTAATGTGACAGGCTAGGGGAGGGTGGGAGACAACCCTGGTCTAATGTGATGGGTGGGAGAGGAACCTGGTCTAATGTGACAGGCTAGGGGAGGGTGGGAGACGACCCTGGTCTAATGTGATGACAGGATAGGGGAGGGTGGGAGACGACCCTGGTCTAATGTGACAGGCTAGGGGAGGGTGGGAGACGACCCTGGTCTAATGTGATGACAGGCTAGGGGAGGGTGGGAGAGGACCCTGGTCTAATGTGATGGGTGGGAGAGGAACCTGGTCTAATGTGACAGGCTAGGGGAGGGTGGGAGACGACCCTGGTCTAATGTGACAGGCTAGGGGAGGGTGGGAGACGACCCTGGTCTAATGTGACAGGCTAGGGGAGGGTGGGAGAGGACTCTGGTCTAATGTGACAGGCTAGGGGAGGGTGGGAGACGACCCTGGTCTAATGTGACAGGCTAGGAGAGGGTGGGAGACGACCCTGGTCAAATGAGACAGGCTAGGGAAGGGTGGGAGACGACCCTGGTCAAATGAGACAGGCTAGGGAAGGGTGGGAGAGGAACCTGGTCTAATGTGATGGGTGGGAGAGGAACCTGGTCTAATGTGACAGGCTAGGGAAGGGTGGGAGACGACCCTGGTCTAATGTGACAGGCTAGGGGAGGGTGGGAGACGACCCTGGTCTAATGTGACAGGCTAGGGAAGGGTGGGAGAGGAACCTGGTCTAATGTGATGGGTGGGAGAGGACCCTGGTCTAATGTGATGGGTGGGAGAGGACCCTGGTCTAATGTGGCTCTTCACATGCCTGCTGGACCCTATCCTCTCTATCTATCCCCTCCATCCACTAACCCTCAACCATCTTGTCAACAGAGAAAGTTGACATCAACTAAACAGATATCAGATATTATTTGATGTAGCCAACAGCCTCTTCTTCCATGTATATAACATATCAAGCTATGCTATCAAATCTCCTCCACTGCTTTCAGTGGACATTACAGGGATGAAGCAGGTCAAATGGGGGGCTGCTGGACTCGGTTAGACCAGTGGACTTTAGAATTCCGCAGAAGCTGCGCTCTGACTTGACCTTTGACCCTCCCAGGGCTCATCCTATCCACAGGAGGGCAGTGATTGGATAGTTTCTTCTCCTGCGGTTGGATTGAGCTCATTGTTATTGAGCCCCCTGTTCCAGCGAACACCAACTACCAAAAACATGTATGGCTAGCTAATGAATAAATATATACGGAACAAAAATATAAACACA
>NW_028156217.1:0-30080 GCF_964263955.1 Coregonus lavaretus | reverse complement strand
TTAGCAGAATGTATTTTTTTATACCCGTTTTTCTGAGCTAATAGTCAGCAGGCCAGAACATAATATAATAGCAGCCCAATTCATTCCCCATCACTATAACACATCCGGTTAGTAAATAATCAATTCAATGACACATTTGAGATAAAATCACCAATGTCTCTAGTAAATGAGTTTTGTAGTCTTTGTCTATTTCTCTGTGCGTTGATTGGTGAAAAATAGTTAGCCTACCCTATTTCTTATTAGCTCAAAACAATCAGCTTGCTTGCAAGAGAAAATTTAGCTTTCGAAAAGTCTCAAAAGAAAGGCATATTTATGAAATAGAAGTTTCAAGGAAGAATGGACAGATAGATTTGCATTCATCGTACCACATTTCTCCAAATTTCTCTGATGCCAAACCAGTGTATCTTGTTTGCAACAAAACTGTCGCTGTTTGTAAAAAATGTAATCTTTGACGTCATATGATTCTAAGCAATGTAAGCTACTTTTACAAGTTACATTGCCCTATCCCAGACAGAGGCACGAGGCAGAAATATTAAAGTTTAAACTGCTAGCTACTCTTCCATGGCTTAACACATCAAGAGAAGGTCACAAGTGCGTCCCTAAAAGCTGCCTGGGTTTAAACATCTCTTTTACAGAAAGTGAATAGCCAGAGTTACATCGTAGGCCTATTAGATTACTTCACAAGCAAAGTAAAACATTTTACTTCTCGGCTAAAGTACTTCATAGTTGTGGTTCTCTGTAGCTCAGCTGGTAGAGCACGGCGCTTGTAACGCCAAGGTAGTGGGTTCGATCCCCGGGACCACCCATACACACAAAAAAATTTATGCACGCACGACTGTCAGTCGCTTTGGATAAAAGCGTCTGCTAAATGGCATATTATTATTAGTTCAGCCTCTGAATGTCATAGAGACAAAACAAATATATCCCCATATGCATCAGTCGTGTCTTAATTATTATATATTTTTCTTTTTAGGGGTAGATCAGCTTTAATATTGCAGATAAATTGTAACTTCCATCAATGTAATTGTCTGCATCACTTCCAATCCCCCATACGTTTTTATTTTCTTGCTAATATATATATATATATATACAGTGGGGAAAAAAAAGTATTTAGTCAGCCACCAATTGTGCAAGTTCTCCCACTTAAAAAGATGAGAGAGGCCTGTAATTTTCATCATAGGTACACGTCAACTATGACAGACAAAATGTGGGGAAAAAATCCAGAAAATCACATTGTAGGATTTTTAATGAATTTATTTGCAAATTATGGTGGAAAATAAGTATTTGGTCAATAACAAAAGTTTCTCAATACTTTGTTATATACCCTTTGTTGGCAATGACACAGGTCAAACGTTTTCTGTAAGTCTTCACAAGGTTTTCACACACTGTTGCTGGTATTTTGGCCCATTCCTCCATGCAGATCTCCTCTAGAGCAGTGATGTTTTGGGGCTGCCGCTGGGCAACACAGACTTTCAACTCCCTCCAAAGATTTTCTATGGGGTTGAGATCTGGAGACTGGCTAGGCCACTCCAGGACCTTGAAATGCTTCTTACGAAGCCACTCCTTCGTTGCCCGGGCAGTGTGTTTGGGATCATTGTCATGCTGAAAGACCCAGCCACGTTTCATCTTCAATGCCCTTGCTGATGGAAGGAGGTTTTCACTCAAAATATCACGATACATGGCCCCATTCATTCTTTCCTTTACACGGATCAGTCGTCCTGGTCCCTTTTCAGAAAAACAGCCCCAAAGCATGATGTTTCCACCCCCATGCTTCACAGTAGGTATGGTGTTCTTTGGATGCAACTCAGCATTCTTTGTCCTCCAAACACGACGAGTTGAGTTTTTACCAAAAAGTTATATTTTGGTTTCATCTGACCATATGACATTCTCCCAATCCTCTTCTGGATCATCCAAATGCACTCTAGCAAACTTCAGACGGGCCTGGACATGTACTGGCTTAAGCAGGGGGACACGTCTGGCACTGCAGGATTTGAGTCCCTGGCGGCGTAGTGTGTTACTGATGGTAGGCTTTGTTACTTTGGTCCCAGCTCTCTGCAGGTCATTCACTAGGTCCCCCCGTGTGGTTCTGGGATTTTTGCTCACCGTTCTTGTGATCATTTTGACCCCACAGGGTGAGATCTTGCGTGGAGCCCCAGATCGAGGGAGATTATCAGTGGTCTTGTATGTCTTCCATTTCCTAATAATTGCTCCCACAGTTGATTTCTTCAAACCAAGCTGCTTACCTATTGCAGATTCAGTCTTCCCAGCCTGGTGCAGGTCTACAATTTTGTTTCTGGTGTCCTTTGACAGCTCTTTGGTCTTGGCCATAGTGGAGTTTGGAGTGTGACTGTTTGAGGTTGTGGACAGGTGTCTTTTATACTGATAACAAGTTCAAACAGGTGCCATTAATACAGGTAACGAGTGGAGGACAGAGGAGCCTCTTAAAGAAGAAGTTACAGGTCTGTGAGAGCCAGAAATCCTGCTTGTTTGTAGGTGACAAAATACTTATTTTCCACCATAATTTGCAAATAAATTCATTAAAAATCCTACAATGTGATTTTCTGGAGAATTTTTTTTTCAATTTGTTTGTCATAGTTGACGTGTACCTATGATGAAAATTACAGGCCTCTCTCATCTTTTTAAGTGGGAGAACTTGCACAATTGGTGGCTGACTAAATACTTTTTTTCCCCACTGTATATAAAATACATGAAAATCACGTTTTTGACATTTGATATCAATATGAGTGAGGTACAGTGCATTCGCAAAGTATTCAGACCCCTTGACTTTTCCACATTTTGTTATGTTACAGCCCTATTCTAAAATAGATTAAATTGTCCCCCCCCCCCCCCCTCTTCAATCTACACACAATACCCCATAATGACAAAGCAAAAACAGGTTTTTAGAAAATTATGCAAATTTCTGTAAAAAAAAAAAGAAATATTTTTTTTGTATTACATTTACATATGTATTCAGACCCTTTACTCAGTACTTTGTTGAAGCACCTTTGGCAGCGATTACAGTCTCGAGTCTTCTTTGACGCTACAAGCTTGGCACACCTGTATTTGGGCAATTTCTCCCATTCTTCTCTGCAGATCGTCTCAAGCTCTGTCAGGTTGGATGGGGAGCGTCGCTGCACAGCTATTTTCAGGTCTCTCCAGAGATGTTCAAGTCTGAGCTCTGGCTGGGCCACTCTAGGACATTCAGACTTGTCCCGAAGCCACTCCTGCCTTGTCTTGGCTGAGTGTTTAGGGTCGTTGTCCTGTTGGAAGGTGTATGTTCGGCCTAGTCTGAGGTCCTGAGTGCTTTGGAGCAGGTTTTTTCATCAAGGATCTCTCTGTACTTTGCTCCGTTCATCTTTCCTTTGATCCTGAATAGTCTACCAGTCCCTGCTGCTGAAAAAACATACCCACAGCATGATGCTGCCACCACCATGCTTCACCGTAGGGATGGTACAGGTTTCCTCCAGACGTGACGCTTGGCATTCAGGCCAAAGAGTTCAATCTTGTTTCTCGTGGTCTGAGAGTCTTTAGGTGCCTTTTGGCAAACTCCAAGCGGGCTGTCATGTGCCTTTTACTAAGGAGTGGCTTCTGTCTGGCCACTCTAGAACAAAGTCCTGATTGGTGGAGTGAAGCAGAAATTCTTGTCCTTCTGGAAGTTTCTCCCATCTCCACAGAGGAACTCTGCAGCTCTGTCAGAGTGACAATCAGGTTCTTGGTCACCTCCCTGACCAAGACCCTTCTCCTCCGATTGCTCAGTTTGGCCGGATGGCCAGTTCTAGGAAGAGTCTTGGTGGTTCCAAACTTCTTCCATTTAAGAATAATGGAGGCCACTGTGTTCTTGGGGACCTTCTGTGTCTCTACACAATCCTGTCTCGGAGCTCTATGGACAATTCCTTCGACCTCATGGCTTGGTTTTTGCTCTGACATACACTGTCAACTGTGGGACCTTATATAGACAGGTGTATGCTTTTCCAAATCATGTCCAATCAATTGAATTTACCACAGGTGGACTCCAATCAAGATGTAGAAACATCTCAAGGATGATCAATGGAAACAGGATGCACCTGAGCTCAATTTCAAGTCTCGTAGCAAAGGGTCTGAATACTTATGTAAATAAGGTATTTCTGTTTTTTTTCCTTCTATAAACCTGTTTTCATTTTGTCTTTACAGGGTATTGTGTGTAGATTGATGAGGCAAAAAATGAATTTAATCAATTTTATAATAAGGCTGTAACTTAACGAAATGTGGAAAAAGTCATGGGGTCTGAATACTTTCCGAAGGCACTGTATGTTATAAAAAAAAATGAATATATATGTTGTTATTGCAAACATGCAGCACTGCCTTAGGAGTGTGCCATATCATGATTTGATGAGGGATTTGTTACTGTAATATAACAAAAACGGTTGCCAACACTTGCAAGAATACTTTTCTAGGCAAAAGTGTTCCATGTTTCATTCATACACATTAGTTGGTTTCTGCAACATCTGGTGGTGGAGCAACCTAGCTAACTAGCCAAGCCAGCTAACTAGCCAAGCCAGCTAACTAGCCAACCTAGCTAACTAGCCAACAAATCAAACAATTTGTGGATCACACACTGCCCTTTCAAGCTAGCCACTTAGCTACCTCTGTAGCAAATAACATTTTAGATTATCTGAGCTAGCTAGCATAATGTACTCTGCTCTGCCCCTGCACTGCTAGGAAAGCGTGTGTACCATAGCATTTGAGTTCAAAGGGTTCACCAATGGCACTAACTTTAATAAAAAGTTGACAACTTTCAGGAAAATAATTGTATGGCCACCTATTTCATGTTTCTCCACAAGTCAACCTTTCCATATTGGTGCCCATCACTAGTATTTATAATTATACTGTGTTACTAAGGCACTGGGGAGAAGAAGTCCAAGAGGAAGCTGTACAAGAACTCCCTGGACTGCCTGGCCAGTATCTACAAGCGGGAGGGGCTGCTGGGGGTGAACCACGGCATGGTCACCACGCTGATCCGAGAGACCCCCTGCTTTGGAGTCTACTTCCTGACCTACGACTTTCTGACCCGCTCCATTGGCTGCGAGCCCGGCGAACCTTACATGATCCCCAAGCTGCTATTTGCCGGCGGGATGTCCGGGGTCACCTGCTGGCTGTCCACCTATCCTGTGACCGTGATTAAGTCCCGCCTCCAGGCGGACGGGATGGGCGGAGTCTACCAGTACAGCAGCATCGCTGACTGCGTGCGGCAGAGTGTGAGAAGGGAGGGGCTCAGAGTGTTCACACGAGGTCTCACCTCCACCCTGCTCAGGGCGTTTCCCGTCAACGCTGTCACCTTCGCCACAGTCACTCTGGTGCTGATGTACGCACGGGGGGTGGAGGAGGGGCCCAAGGAATGTGAACCGGCGTCCCCCGGCACAGCTCACCACACACAGCTACAGCAGCAGGCCCAAGCCTCCAGCCTGTGACCTGAGTCTGGAGGTGTTACTCCCACCTGAGCTGCTCTACTGTGGGGTGGGGGAGGGAGGGAAACCCATAGGGGCCCAATGCCCTTTGAATCTCTGAGTATGGAAACACATAGACTCCTGATTCAGCTATTTGTATATCTATAGATATGCTGTGTCGCCACTTGACTTGTAAATATAATTTACTTATAATTTACTCTAAGCACTGATAATGTTGGAAGATGAGATAAAGAAAGAAAACCAAAATGGTTATGGTTAGGTCGCTGGTACTAACTGGTACGACCACAAGTCTACTAACTAGGACTGTAATCAAATCAAATGTTATTTGTCACATGCTTCGTAGACAACAGGTTTAGACTAACAGTGAAATGCTTACTTACGGGTCCTTTTCCAACAATGCAGAGTTAAAGATAAGATATATTTTTTAAATATAGAATACAAATAGTGACATGGGGAATAAATACACAGTGAATAACAAATAAAAATAAAGAGTTAAAATAACATGGCTGTATACAGGGAGCCCCAGTACTGAGTCGATGTGCAGGGGTACGAGGTAATTGAGGTAGCTATGTACTGTACATATAGGTAGGGGTAAAGTGACTAGGCAACAGGATAGATAATACACATTAGCAGCAGCGTGTGTGTATGTGTGTGGACGTTTTTAACTATACTTGTGGGGACTAGAAGTCCCCACAAGAATAGTAAACTAACAAAAAATTAACCAACTGGGTATATTTTGTTGGTCCCGACAAGGTCAAATGCTATTTCTAGGGGGTTTAGGGTTAAGAATTAGTGTTAGGGTTAGAATTAGGTTTAGGAGCTAGGGTTAGTTTTAGGGTTAGGGTTAAGGTTAGGTTTTCGGGTTAGGGTATGGGTATGGGTTAGGTTTAGGGTTAGGGAGAATAGGATTTTGAATGGGACTGAATTGTGTGTCCCCACAAGGTTAGTTGTACAACACTGTGTGTGGCGCCCCCGTATTGAGGGTCAGCGTGGCGGATGTGTTGTTTACTACCCTCACCACCTGGGGGAGGCCCATCAGGAAGTGCAGGTGGTAAATAGACAGCTACGAAAAATACTACAACTTATCATGAGGTATTCTAACTCAGGCGAGCAGAACCTCGAGACTTCCTTAATATTAGAAATTGCGCACCAGCTGTTGTTAATGGTCTGATTGTGCAGTTTATCCTTGTATAGCTCTGTCCTCCTTGCACAGTAACTATTCAGTAGCCTACTTTGGCCTCTAAGGAGACTTATATGTAGAGTAGTAGTTGAACTAAAGCACTTCTCATGTCCGAACTGAAACACAACATACAGTTTACTGTACCTGAGCGATATCTGAATGCTGAAGGAATGCCCAGAATGTGATGTTTTGTTTGAAACAAGTGTGAATCAAAGAGTTGGCAATAATTGTGTGTTTTGTTTTTGGATGGGATTTGTTTTACGGAAATAATGTGAAGTTGTGTCTTTGATGTTATACTTGTGTATAAATGTGAGATTAGTTTTATTTTTGTTTTTAAAGATGTGATTGGCTAAATTTCTCTGTAAATATTGCAAATGCTGGAGTGAGGATTTTTGTGTGTGCACCTTTATGCATGTTTGGTCAGTATCAGAATTATTATTATTATTATTATTATTATTAGTAGTAGTAGTAGTAGTAGTTTTTGTTTTTGCCTGAATGTTACTGTCGTTGCTGTTAACTAATCTAGTTGTCTCTTGGACTGATAACCCATTGGCTCTCCTCATCCTGTATCCTTTAGTATATCTGTTACCTCCTGCCATTTTAGAGTATTTGTAATGGGGCGTTGATGTATATTTCTTACTGGTTTGTGAGCAACTGATTAGTATTTCCACAGATTTCTCTCCTATATGTATGATGGGAACATGTGTATGCTGTTCTTGAATGAGGGTATTCATATAGTAGGCTATACACATCTGTGGACCTATGATAGCATTGACACACAATATCCATGTGTCTGTAAGGGGGGAAGAACACACACACTGAATTGTCTCTAGTGTATTGCTGCTGTAAAGAACGATCACTGTCATAACCTTCTGAAACAAAGGATTCAGGAAAATCCAAAAATGACATCACAGTGACATTCTTTAAAAGAGCTTCTATGACATCATAATGGCATTATCTAACATATCCACTATGACATCATACAGTCCATTCGGAAAGTATTCAGACTCCTTCACTTTTTCCACATTTAGGATTTGCATTTAAAATGTGCAGAGAAGAATGGGAGAAACTCCCCAAATACAGGTGTGCCAAGCTTGTAGCCTCATACCCAAGAAGACTCAATTCAACTAAGTACTGAGTAAAAGGTCTGAATATTTATGTAAATGTGATATTTCCTGTGTTTTTTTTTATATAAATGTGCAAACATTTCTAAAAACCTTTGTCATTATGGGGTATTGTGTGTAGATTGATGAGGGGAAAAAACAATGTAATCCACTTTAGAATAAGGCTGTAACGTAACAAAATGTGGAAAAAGTCAAGGGGTCTGTATACTTTCCGAATGCACTTTATGTACTGAATTGTTGAATGTAGCAATGTTTTCCCACAAAATGGTCTCTGACTTTTACCAGGAGGATAATAAACATGTACTATACACCTGTAACGATCAGAGATCCTATTCGATACATTTTGGTTGGTTAGGGGTTATTTGCTGGTTGGATAAAACAGCCTCAACCCTTATAATACTGCTGTCCTGCGGTCTACTGAATTTGGGATTATGGATTATGGTTGTGGGGTAATGGGAAAAAAAGATTGCTGAGTGACATTCAGTTTGCCAATCAGATTTGCCAGTGCTAATTGTTACTTTTAACCTATTTTATATGTCACCATAATGTTTTATTGTGCTTAATTGTATTCATTTCAATGTTCTCATACTCCTTCAGTCCTAGACACAATAGAGGCTAAAGTTAACTGGCAATTACAAATCATTTGGACTCTATTTTTGTGGGAAGATGCAATATGTACCAGATATGTCTGATAATCTGATAGATCATTTAAATGTAAATATAAAACCTATATTTTTCAATGTCAATTAGTTGTGGTGTCTTCAATGTTCTTCAAGGTCTCTTTCTCTTATCATGTGAGGTTTGCTGTTGCAAACTCAAAAGATGGAGACACTGATATTTTTGTAACAAACTAATGATGCTTAGCCAGCGTTGGTACATCAAGGTGACTTGTAGAAAATGTGAAAATCAATAAACGATAAAACAAGTGTTTTATTTTCATACTGCATCTTACTAACTAATAGCAAGGCAACAATAAACATGTTGTCCCCCAACTACTTAGCATGTTAGCTAAACCTTCCCCTAACCTTAACCCTTTTAGCTAACCCTTCTCCTAAACTTAACCCTAAACCCTAGCCTAGATAATGTTAGCCACCTAGGTAGAATTCGTAACATACAGTATCTCACAAAAGTGAGTACACCCCTCACATTTTTGTAAATATTTGAGTATATCTTTTCATGTGACAACACTGAAGAAATGACACTTTGCTACAATGTAAAGTAGTGAGTGTACAGCTTGTATAACAGTGTACATTTGCTGTCCCCTCAAAATAACACAACACACAGCCATTAATGTCTAAACCGCTGGCAACAAAAGTGAGTACACCCCTAAGTGAAAATGTTCAAATTGGGCCCAAAGTGTCAATATTTTGTGTGGCCACCATCATTTTCCAGCACTGCCTTAACCCTCTTGGGAATTGAGTTCACCAGAGCTTCACAGGTTGCCACTGGAGTCCTCTTCCACTC
Source organism: Coregonus lavaretus (assembly GCF_964263955.1). Lineage (NCBI taxonomy): Eukaryota > Metazoa > Chordata > Actinopteri > Salmoniformes > Salmonidae > Coregonus > Coregonus lavaretus. Next base: position 20,868 of record NW_028156217.1, on the reverse strand, counting down.
CTCCATGACGACATCACAGAGCTGGTGGATGTTAGAGACCTTGCACTCCTCCACCTTCCATTTGAGGATGCCCCACAGATGCTCAATAGGGGTTAGGTCTGGAGACATGCATGGCCAGTCCATCACCTTTACCCTCAGCTTCTTTAGCAAGGCAGTGGTCGTCTTGGAGGTGTGTTTGGGGTCGTTATCATGTTGGAATACTGCCCTGCGTCCCAGTCTCCGAAGGGAGGGGATCATGCTCTGCTTCAGTATGACACAGTACATGTTGGCATTCATGGTTCCCTCAATGAACTGTAGCTCCCCAGTGCCGGCAGCACTCATGCAGCCTCAGACCATGACACTCCCACCACCATGCTTGACTGTAGGCAAGACACACTTGTCTTTGTACTCCTCACCTGGTTGCCACCACACACGCTTGACACCATCTGAACCAAATAAGTTTATATTGGTCTCATCAGACCACAGGACATGGTTCCAGTAATCCATGTCCTTAGTCTGCTTGTCTTCAGCAAACTGTTTGCGGGCTTTCTTGTGCATCATCTTTAGAAGAGGCTTCCTTTTGGGACGACAGCCATGCAGACCAATTTGATGCAGTGTGCAGCATATGGTCTGAGCACTGACAGGCTGACCCCCCCACCCCTTCAACCTCTGCAGCAATGCTGGCAGCACTCATACGTCTATTTCCCAAAGACAACCTCTGGATATGACGCTGAGCACGTGCACTCAACTTATTTGGTCGACCATGGCGAGGCCTGTTCTGAGTGGAACCTGTCCTGTTAAACCGCTGTATGGTCTTGGCCACCGTGCTGCAGCTCAGATTCAGGGTCTTGGCAATCTTCTTATAGTCCAGGCCATCTTCATGTAGAGCAACAATTATTTTTTTCAGATCCTCAGAGAGTTCTTTGCCATGAGGTGCCATGTTGAACTTCCAGTGACTAGTATGAGGGAGTGTGAGAGCGATGACACCAAATTTAACACACCTGCTCCCCATTTACACCTGAGACCTTGTAACACTAACGAGTCACATGACACCGGGGAGGGAAAATGGCTAATTGGGCCCAATTTGGACATTTTCATTTAGGGGTGTACTCACTTTTGTTGCCAGCGGTTTAGACATTAATGGCTGTGTGTTGAGTTATTTTGAGGAGACAGCAAATGTACACTGTTATACAAGCTGTCACTACTTTACATTGTAGCAAAGTGTCATTTCTTCAGTGTTGTCACATGAAAAGATATACTCAAATATTTACGAAAATGTGAGGGGTGTACTCACTTTTGTGAGATACTGTATCATACGTTTTGCTAATTTATAACATATTGTATGTTTTTGCAAATTCGTCACATATAATACGAATTGTAATTCGTAACATACACTGCTCAAAAAAATAAAGGGAACACTTAAACAACACAATGTAACTCCAAGTCAATCACACTTCTGTGAAATCAAACTGTCCACTTAGGAAGCAACACTGATTGACAATACATTTCACATGCTGTTGTGCAAATGGAATAGACAACAGGTGGAAATTATAGGCAATTAGCAAGACACCCCCAATAAAGAAGTGGTTCTGCAGGTGGTGACCACAGACCACTTCTCAGTTCCTATGCTTCCTGGCTGATGTTTTGGTCACTTTTGAATGCTGGCGGTGCTTTCACTCTAGTGGTAGCATGAGACGGAGTCTACAACCCACACAAGTGGCTCAGGTAGTGCAGCTCATCCAGGATGGCACATTAATGCGAGCTGTGGCAAGAAGGTTTGCTGTGTCTGTCAGCGTAGTGTCCAGAGCATGGAGGCGCTACCAGGAGACAGGCCAGTACATCAGGAGACGTGGAGGAGGCCGTAGGAGGGCAACAACCCAGCAGCAGGACCGCTACCTCCGCCTTTGTGCAAGGAGGAGCAGGAGGAGCACTGCCAGAGCCCTGCAAAATCACATCCAGCAGGCCACAAATGTGCATGTGTCTGCTCAAACGGTCAGAAACAGACTCCATGAGGGTGGTATGAGGGCCCGACGTCCACAGGTGGGGGTTGTGCTTACAGCCCAACACCGTGCAGGACGTTTGGCATTTGCCAGAGAACACCAAGATTGGCAAATTCGCCACTGGCGCCCTGTGCTCTTCACAGATGAAAGCAGGTTCACACTGAGCACATGTGACAGACGTGACAGAGTCTGGAGACGCCGTGGAGAATGTGACAGACGTGACAGAGTCTGGAGACGCCGTGGAGAACGTTCTGCTGCCTGCAACATCCTCCAGCATGACCGGTTTGGCGGTGGGTCAGTCATGGTGTGGGGTGTCATTTCTTTGGGGGGCCGCACAGCCCTCCATGTGCTCGCCAGAGGTAGGCTGACTGCCATTAGGTACCGAGATGAGATCCTCAGACCCCTTGTGAGACCATATGCTGGTGCGGTTGGCCCTGGGTTCCTCCTAATGCAAGACAATGCTAGACCTCATGTGGCTGGAGTGTGTCAGCAGTTCTTGCAAGAGGAAGGCATTGATGCTATGGACTGGCCCGCCCGTTCCCCAGACCTGAATCGAATTGAGCACATCTGGGACATCATGTCTCGCTCCATCCACCAACGCCACGTTGCACCACAGACTATCCAGGAGTTGGCAGATGCTTTAGTCCAGGTCTGGGAGGAGATCCCTCAGGAGACCATCCGCCACCTCATCAGGAGCATGCCCAGGCGTTGTAGGGAGGTCATACAGGCACGTGGAGGCCACACACACTACTGAGCCTCATTTTGACTTGTTTTAAGGACATTACATCAAAGTTGGATCAGCCTGTAGTGTGGTTTTACACTTTAATTTTGAGGGTGACTCCAAATCCAGACCTCCATGGGTTGATACATTTGATTTCCATTGATACTTTTTGTGTGATTTTGTTGTCAGCACATTCAACTATGTAAAGAAAAAAGTATTTAATAAGATTATTTCATTAATTCAGATCTAGGATGTGTTGTTTAAGTGTTCCCTTTATTTTTTTGAGCAGTGTATAATACGAAATGGGTGATGGACATACACAAATTAATACATACCATATGAAATGTAACATATCATACTAAACAGGGCCAACATTATGGGTGGGCCCTAGGGGGTGGGCCCCAGGGGGGCTGGCCCGCCCTACTGTACCTCCTTGCCCGTCCAAATAAAATGTATAATTTATTTGACCGAGACGCGCGTCGACAGAAAGACACATCAATCTCAGATAAAGCATCCGAGCGAGTGAAAGGGCGCCCCTCTGTCTCCGTATGTGTAGACCATGTATCTGATGCTATCTGGACAAAAGGAGTATGGCATTTCATACTTTTTCTGACCAGACAGCATCAGATACTGTACATGGTCTACAAACTGTCGCTGTTTCGCTCGCTAGTTTCAGCAGAGAGGAACGGGTGAAGTGAGAGGGCTCACTCTCTCAAAAATCTGTCCTGAATAAATCCAATGCATTTCTATGGGCATTATATGCAGACCTAAGCTTGTCGCCTGCATTCCCGCCTTTAGGACAACGACTCGAATTGTTAGGGCAGAGACATCTCGTCATTATATACAGACCTCTGGTTAGACCACTTGCAAATTAGAAAGGAAAGTTGGCGGGTGCACTGTGCTCTGTTCGAATGCTAGCTCCCCCGAATGCTAGCTTTTCCTAAAATCATATAATTACTCCTGTCTAAATAAAATCGTTCAAAATACTTTACCAGACAGCTTAACTTAGACACAGAGGTTCATTAGCATATATATGTTTTAATAGCTGTGGATCGTTTCAAATCACAAGTGCATAGGCCTATGCCTATTTGGGAAGCCAGCAATTGGGTAGAAGGTGGGTAGAAGGATTACTTTATCCTATCCCAGGTATTCCTTAAAGAGGTGGGGTTTCAAGTGTCTCCGGAAGGTGGTGAGTGACTCCGCTGTCCTGGCGTCATGAGGGAGCTTGTTCCACCATTGGAGTGCCAGAGCAGCGAACAGTTTTTACTGGACTGAGCGGGAACTGTGCTTCCGCAGAGGTAGGGGGAAGAAACTGACGAAACTCACGAGCTGCCTATGGTCTTTATTATAACACCCATAAAAATAATGTGGGAGGTCCCGTGAAAAAAACGGCCCGCCTATAGAAATAAAATGCCTGTCCAACTGATTCGTTCTGGCGCTGGCCCTGATACTGAATGGAGTGTTTAAGTACAGAATAATACAGAATGCTCTGAGACCAGGTTGGAAATAAGCATCCCAGCAAAATAGTAACTATGGATACTGCATTGAGATTTGAATGTGTTATTGACTCCCTTTCTCAGAAGGAGTCAGTATAATTATACATTTTCAGAAGAAAAGAATATTCTAAATATGTTCGTCTGCTTACTCTTTTTGTGGGCGGCCAAGGTTTTTGTATTGCAAATGCAGCTGTCGACCGTGAAGTAGATATTTTTTTTACTAATAAAAAAGATTGGGTATCGATGTCTTGCCAAGGCTGCACTGCAGCGTGTACTCACAGGCGCTATCCCACTACTGGACGGCACGGGGGCTTTGACCTGCTTCGTTTCCGACCTGGGCCGGTACACCCCTCCTTAGACGACCTGGTGGTCCCGGGCTCCCCCAGGAACACCATATCGATACCAAACTTAGTGCGGACACCCGTTCGACATACCGCGCTGCAGCCCAGAGCTCCTCAGCTCATTCGATCCACCAACCTCAGCCTCCCAGTGACTTGGATTACAGGCACGCGCCACCGCGCCCGGCGAGAAACTCAGCTGCAGGTAACGGTGATAAAGTGAGTAAGTAGCCCAGTCTGTAGCGTCATTTCGAAGAAGGGGTGTAGGCTACATTCCTTTGCAATGTCAATGGAAATAACTTAAACCTTTAAGTTCATCAAATTGCCCTACATTTGAATAGTTTTTCAATGAAAGTCAGAGTAGATAACGGAACATCTCTGACGGTCATTTGTTGATGTTTCTAGGATACAAAAGTAGTCTAGCCTGGGCCTATCTGTGCTGCTGGCTAGGTTGTAAAAAATGAATTAAGGTAAATTATGCATGGTTTACCATACATTGTGGAAGTGTAAAGTAAAAACACCTGTAACTAACAGTTTGAAATATTGTATTTTTATTAGTTACAAAATATATTTTAAAACAGTAACAGATTCAATAAAATACTTAGAAAAAGTATTGTGCTAATTTAAAATCTGCTAAGGCCCAAAAACATATGAATGAACAAAACCAAGGAATATGCTGACTTCATGCACATCACAATGGACATAATAAACACCAAACATATCATTCACACATCAACCATGCTTTGCTTAATTGATGTCTGCATCCCTACATGCATGCAATAAAAAAGTGTGTGAAAAATATACTAAAAGATGAGAATAGAACTATGAAGTCATCTTCAAGCACACTATGTGCTATCATAGATTCACATCAGCTGTAATAAATAAATAAATAAAAAAGATATCCTCTGTTACTCAATCAATAAAGCCTTAGACAGTTTGAAAGTCTATAGTCCAGCACAGGGAGAAGAGTAAGAAACTTGGGGTCATTCCTCCAGAACCAGGCTGGAGCTCAATACCAGATGCTTCTTCTATACAGAGAACAAAACATCACACATGGTTCCTCCTGGTTGTGTAAATGGTGACTATGGCAACCATGATGGGCAGTGCCACAAAGAGCATGATGTGACTGATGGGCAACTCAACAACATTTCTGGTACCTGGACATTGAGACAGACAGTGATTAAACAAAATCATTTTGATTAATTTATTTGAAAGTAAAGGTTGTATCACACAGAGGATCAATATCCATTAACCATTAACCGTTAACCAAACACCTACAACTCTGTTTATATTGCTTCATCACAGAAGCTTTATTATTCAGTAAATATTTTACCCTGTGGAAGTAGATTGATAAATAGAAAAGGATCTTTAGTTTGCAAACACATAACCATTCTCAATCCTGTCCTTTTTGAGAACTTTAAACCACAAGCCCAAATGTAACACATGGTAAAATGTGTCACTTCTATAAGCTGATAAATATGTACCCTGCACAGGAGGCTGCTGAGGGGAGGACAGCTCATAATAATGGCTGGAATGGAGTTAATGGAATGGTATAAAAAAACAAACGTGTTTGATGTGTTCGATATCATTCCATTTATTCTGTTCCAGCCATTACTATGAGCCCATCCACTGGCCGCTATATACATTAACAATAGGCTGTGCCAGTAAACATCAACCACTGGTGATGGTATATGAGTCCGTTTTTACTCCGGGAACAACCCTATAGTGCTGCCAACGCAACCCGATCGAAGCTGCATGATGCGATACGGTATAGCGTAGCAGCCGTGCCAACCAAGAGCATGTCCTTTTCTTTATCAGCTTAACACAGGACACTCTCAACAACCCTTTCGATGCTGGATTTCGATCATAACTAAAGGCCTGCTACTAGCTTCTCCATTTTGATGCTCTCTGTCTCTCCATCGCTTTCTCTCTGATGCAAGACACTGAATACGCTCGAGCAGAGCGACAGGGAAGATGCGATGGTGGTCCAGCACGGAAATCTAAAAGCATTATCAGACATTTATGAGACAGTATTACCAGGTCCGACTGGCGAAGACGTGCACCTGACCTACATAACTCATTTGGCCAAACATGTCTGGTCAACAAGCAACAACTTTCAATGGAGCCATGATGAAGAAAAGCCAGTGAGGAATAACATAGTTTTTGTCAATTCCACCATGAAGTTTGACAGTCCTGTCTCCTTTGTTTAACAGCCTACCCCTCCCATCAACACACTCTGCTTGGCGCAATTTACTATAGCCTAACGACAATCCCTAAATCAATCAAGGACCCCTTCTTTCACCCCCTGAGATATGTTTCTCCCCAATTCTGTTTACTTTCTAGTGCGTGTTCGTCCGTTTATTTTCCTAGAGAGAGAGAGAGAGAGAGGCAGAGAGAGAGAGAACAGCGCAGATGTCGTTGTCCACGGTGCTGAAACGCAGAAAACGCCCACAATTTACACATTTGCACACACAGCATCCTTAATTTTCAACAATTGACTACGCGTGGAGATTTAACACGCACAGCACATGGTTCATGTAATTCGAAAGGCGTGCCGCGTTTGCCTCTTTCTAACAGCTATACACACAGCCTAGAACGGATAAATAGGCAATATTAAACAAAAAGGCAACGAAAAAACTTTCTAGTACTGCTATCATACCGGGTTTAACAATAAAACCCCATCCTCCGATGTACTCAAGTCGAAAACGGCCTCACAATTCAAAACCTCGTGCTTAATTCTGTAGTAAAACTGTTTTGTGGGGGAAAACTAAAATAAAGCCTTTGCAATATAACAGAATAGAGAAATTTATACTTTTCTCCTACCTGTGCCGGTGGTCGGTGGTTTGCAGTCAGCAAGAGGAGGAAATGTCTGCGTATTTCAACAACTAACAGATATCACCCCAGTTCTGTATGGACTTGATTGCCGCAAAGGCAGTGCGCGTGGTCGATACCTCCTAAATTCTTCTTCAATGGAAAGCAGCATCTCTGCAATCGTAAAAGATGGAGGATGCGTTTGACGTCAGCAGCTTTGAATCGGCATCTGTCAAAAAGATCCGCACTTCTGCAGGCTTGGTAATGGGAAGCTGCATGTGCACGGGTAACAGCTCAATGGAAACCGCCATGTATTTTTAGGCAAACAACAGCATTGTGAATGTGTTTACAGTGTCGGATCATAGTATCACATCTCAGCCGTCGATTCTAGACATTTTCTCCATCAAAACCAGTATTGTTTAGTATTATTTTTGTGGCTTTATCGTGAGAAATAGATAACATAATAGATGTACACATGGTTGGCATGATGATGTTATTGAGCATCCACTACATTTTAGTCATTTAGCAGACGCTCTTATCCAGAGCGACTTAAAGTTAGTGAGTGCATACCTTTTTTCTTTTTCATACTGGCCCCCCGTGGGAATCGAACCCACAACCCTGGCGTTGCAAGCGCCATGCTCTACCAACTGAGCTACACGTGATTTAGTCCTATTGAAGCAAACTGCAGCCATACAATTAAAGAACCATCTTTTAAATGCTCTGAAACAAAATAGACTAGGGAAAACAGCCAGCTTTGTATTAATGGATAGTCGTTAGGGGCCATTCGAAAATTAGTGGGGGTTGGGGGATTCCAACTCGAGATGTCATTTAAAAAATGCACCCCCCTCCCCAATGTTAAGAAAATATTTTCACATGACCCTCCCCTTGTAATTGAAAAAAAAAATGGCAATACCCTCCCCCTTCATTGAATTAACAGTGACAAAGTAGGCCTACCTCATTACTACAGTGCATTCTGAAAGTATTCAGACCCCTTGATTTTTTTCCAAATTTTGTTACGTTACAGCCTTATTCTAAAATGTATTAAATTAAATGTTTTCCTCATCAATCTACACACAATACCGTGTAATGACAAAGTGAAAACTGGTTTTTAGAAATGTTAGCAAATGTATAAAAAAATAAAAAACAGTAATTTAATATTTACATAAGTATTCAGACCCTTAGCTATTAGACTCGAAATTGAGCTCAGGTGCATCCTGTTTCCTTTCATCATCCTTGAGATGTTTCTACAACTTGATTGGAGTCCACCAGTGGTAAATTCAATTGATTGGACATGATTTGGAAAGTTTGGAACCACCAAGACTCTTCCTAGAGCTGGCCGCCCGGCCAAACTGAGCAATCAGTGGAGAAGGGCCTTTGTCAGGGAGGTGACCAAGAACCCGATGGTCACTCTGACAGAGCTCCAGAGTTCCACTGTGGAGATGGGAGAACCTTCCAGAAGGACAACCATCTCTGCAGCACTCCACCAATCAGGCCTTTATGGTAGAGTGGCCAGACAGAAGCCACTCCTCAGTAAAAGACACATGACAGCCTGCTTGTAGTTTGCCAAAAGGCACCTAAAGGACTCTCAGACCATGAGAAACAATATTCTCTGGTCTGATGAAACCAAGATTGAACTCTTTTGCATGAATGCCAAGCGTCACGTCTGGAGGAAACCTGGCACCATCCCTACGGTGAAGCATGGTGGTTGCAGCATCATGATGTGGGGATGTTTTTCAGTGGCAGGGACTGGGAGACTAGTCAGGATCGAGGGAAAGATGAACGGAGAAAAGTACAGAGAGATCCTTGATGAAAGCCTGCTCCAGATCGCTCAGGACCACAGACTGGGGTGAAGGTTCACCCTCCAACAGGACAATGACAAAAGCACACAGCCAAGACAATGCAGGAGTGGCTTCGGTACAAGTCTCTGAATGTCCTTGAGTGGCCCAGCCAGAGCCCGGACTTGAACTGGATTTTAACATCTGTGGAGAGACCTAGAAATTGCTGTGCAGCGACGCTCCCCATCCAATCTGACAGAGCTTGAGAGGATCTGCAGAGAAGAATGGGAGAAACTCCCCAAATACAGGTGTGCCAAGCTTGTAGCGTCATACCCAAGAAGACTCGCGGCTGTAATCGCTGCCAAAGGTGCTTCAACAAAGTACTGAGTAAAGGCTTTGAATACTTACAGTAAATGTAATATTTACGTTTTTATTTTTAATACATTTGCAAAAATGTCTAAAAACCTGTTTTAACTTTGTCATTATGGGGTATTGTGTGTAGATTAATGAGGGGGGGAAACTATTTAATCACTTTTAGAATAAGGCTATAATGTAACAAAATGTGGAAAAAGTCAAGGGGTCTGAATACTTTCTGAATGCAGGGGGTAAAAAAATCACCTTTATAATAGAACATTGCATGCATCTATCATTGTATTTTCGGGTCCCGGAAAAAAACTGTTTAATAAACGCATTAAATGCAATTCTAGTCATTTTACATGACTAAAGACATTAGCAGAATGTATTTTTTTATACCCGTTTTTCTGAGCTAATAGTCAGCAGGCCAGAACATAATATAATAGCAGCCCAATTCATTCCCCATCACTATAACACATCCGGTTAGTAAATAATCAATTCAATGACACATTTGAGATAAAATCACCAATGTCTCTAGTAAATGAGTTTTGTAGTCTTTGTCTATTTCTCTGTGCGTTGATTGGTGAAAAATAGTTAGCCTACCCTATTTCTTATTAGCTCAAAACAATCAGCTTGCAAGAGAAAATGTAGCTTTCGAAAAGTCTCAAAAGAAAGGCATATTTATAAAATAGAAGTTTCAAGGAAGAATGGACAGATAGATTTGCATTCATCGTACCACATTTCTCCAAATTTATCTGATGCCAAACCAGTGTATCTTGTTTGCAACAAAACTGTCGCTGTTTGTAAAAAATGTAATCTTTGACGTCATATGATTCTAAGCAATGTAAGCTACTTTTACAAGTTACATTGCCCTATCCCAGACAGAGGCACGAGGCAGAAATATTAAAGTTTAAACTGCTAGCTACTCTTCCATGGCTTAACACATCAAGAGAAGGTCACAAGTGCGTTCCTAAAAGCTGCCTGTGTTTAAACATCTCTTTTACAGAAAGTGAATAGCCAGAGTTACACATCGTAGGCCTATTAGATTACTTCACAAGCAAAGTAAAACATTTTACTTCTCGGCTAAAGAACTTCATAGTTCAGCCTCTGAATGTCATAGAGACAAAACAAATATATCCCCACATGCATCAGTCGCGTCTTAATTATTATTTCTTTTTCTTTTTAGGGGTAGATCAGCTTTAATATTGCAGATAAATTGTAACTTCCATCAATGTAATTGTCTGCATCACTTCCAATCCCCCATATGTTTTTATTTTCTCGCTAATATATATATATACAGTGGGGGAAAAAAGTATTTAGTCAGCCACCAATTGTGCAAGTTCTCCCACTTAAAAAGATGAGAGAGGCCTGTAATTTTCATCATAGGTACACGTCAACTATGACAGACAAAATGTGGGGAAAAAATCCAGAAAATCACATTGTAGGATTTTTTATGAATTTATTTGCAAATTATGGTGGAAAATAAGTATATATTAAAAAAATAAGTTTCTCAATACTTAAGTTTCTCAAACGTTTTCTGTAAGTCTTCACAAGGTTTTCACACACTGTTGCTGGTATTTTGGCCCATTCCTCCATGCAGATCTCCTCTAGAGCAGTGATGTTTTGGGGCTGCCGCTGGGCAACACGGACTTTCAACTCCCTCAAAAGATTTTCTATGGGGTTGAGATCTGGAGACTGGCTAGTCCACTCCAGGACCTTGAAATGCTTCTTACGAAGCCACTCCTTCGTTGCCCGGGCGGTGTGTTTGGGATCATTGTCATGCTGAAAGACCCAGCCACGTTTCATCTTCAATGCCCTTGCTGATGGAAGGAGGTTTTCACTCAAAATCTCACGATACATGGCCCCATTCATTCTTTCCTTTACACGGATCAGTCGTCCTGGTCCCTTTGCAGAAAAACAGCCCCAAAGCATGATGTTTCCACCCCCATGCTTCACAGTAGGTATGGTGTTCTTTGGATGCAACTCAGCATTCTTTGTCCTCCAAACACGACGAGTTGAGTTTTTACCAAAAAGTTCTATTTTGGTTTCATCTGACCATATGACATTCTCCCAATCCTCTTCTGGATCATCCAAATGCACTCTAGCAAACTTCAGACGGGCCTGGACATGTACTGGCTTAAGCAGGGGGACACGTCTGGCACTGCAGGATTTGAGTCCCTGGCGGCGTAGTGTGTTACTGATGGTAGGCTTTGTTACTTTGGTCCCAGCTCTCTGCAGGTCATTCACTAGGTCCCCCCGTGTGGTTCTGGGATTTTTGCTCACCGTTCTTGTGATCATTTTAACCCCACGGGGTGAGATCTTGCGTGGAGCCTCTTGCGTGGAGCCTCTTAAAGAAGAAGTTACAGGTCTGTGAGAGCCAGAAATCTTGCTTGTTTGTAGGTGACAAAATACTTATTTTCCACCATAATTTGCAAATAAATTCATAAAAAATCAATTAGTTTGTCATAGTTGACGTGTACCTATGATGAAAATTACAGGCCTCTCTCATATTTTTAAGTGGGAGAACTTGCACAATTGGTGGCTGACTAAATACTTTTTTCCCCCACTGTATATAAAATACATGAAAATCACGTTTTTGACATTTGATATCAATATGAGTGAGGTACAGTGCATTCGCAAAGTATTCAGACCTCTTGACTTTTCCACATTTTGTTATGTTACAGCCCTATTCTAAAATTGATTAAATTGTTTCCCCCCCCCCCTTCAATCTACACACAATACCCCATAATGACAAAGCAAAAACAGGTTTTTAGAAAATTATGCAAATTTCTGTTTTAAAAAAAAGAAAGAAAACAAAAATATTACATTTACATAAGTATTCAGACCCTTTACTCAGTACTTTGTTGAAGCACCTTTGGCAGCGATTACAGTCTCGAGTCTTCTTTGACGCTACAAGCTTGGCACACCTGTATTTGGGCAATTTCTCCCATTCTTCTCTGCAGATCATCTCAAGCTCTGTCAGGTTGGATGGGGAGCGTCGCTGCACAGCTATTTTCAGGTCTCTCCAGAGATGTTCAAGTCCGAGCTCTGGCTGGGCCACTCTAGGACATTCAGACTTGTCCCGAAGCCACTCCTGCCTTGTCTTGGCTGAGTGTTTAGGGTCGTTGTCCTGTTGGAAGGTGTATGTTCAGCCTAGTCTGAGGTCCTGAGCGCTTTGGAGCAGGTTTTTTCATCAAGGATCTCTCTGTACTTTGCTCCGTTCATCTTTCCTTTGATCCTGACTAGTCTCCCAGTCCCTGCTGCTGAAAAAACATCCCCACAGCATGATGCTGCAACCACCATGCTTCACCGTAGGGATGGTACAGGTTTCCTCCAGACGTGACGCTTGGCATTCAGGCCAAAGAGTTCAGTCTGAGAGTCTTTAGGTGCCTTTTGGAAAACTCCAAGCGGGCTGTCATGTGCCTTTTACTGAGGAGTGGCTTCTGTCTGGCCACTCTAGAACAAAGTCCTGATTGGTGGAGTGAAGCAGAAATTCTTGTCCTTCTGGAAGTTTCTCCCATCTCCACAGAGGAACTCTGCAGCTCTGTCAGAGTGACAATCAGGTTCTTGGTCACCTCCCTGACCAAGACCCTTCTCCTCCGATTGCTCAGTTTGGCCGGATGGCCAGTTCTAGGAAGAGTCTTGGTGGTTCCAAACTTCTTCCATTTAAGAATAATGGAGGCCACTGTGTTCTTGGGGACCTTCTGTGTCTCTACACAATCCTGTCTCGGAGCTCTATGGACAATTCCTTCGACCTCATGGCTTGGTTTTTGCTCTGACATACACTGTCAACTGTGGGACCTTATATAGACAGGTGTATGCTTTTCCAAATCATGTCCAATCAATTGAATTTACCACAGGTGGACTCCAATCAAGATGTAGAAACATCTCAAGGATGATCAATGGAAACAGGATGCACCTGAGCTCAATTTCAAGTCTCGTAGCAAAGGGTCTGAATACTTATGTAAATAAGGTATTTCTGTTTTTTTTCCTTCTATAAACCTGTTTTCATTTTGTCTTTACAGGGTATTGTGTGTAGATTGATGAGGCAAAAAATGAATTTTATTAATTTCATAATAAGGCTGTAACTTAACAAAATGTGGAAAAAGTCATGGGGCCTGAATACTTTCCGAAGGCACTGTATGTTGTAAAAAAAATGAATATATATGTTATTGCAAACATGCAGCACTGCCTTAGGAGTGTGCCATATCATGATTTGATGAGGGATTTGTTACTGTAATATAACAAAAACGGTTGCCAACACTTGCAAGAATACTTTTCTAGGCAAAAGTGTTCCATGTTTCATTCATACACATTAGTTGGTTTCTGCAACATCTGGTGGTGGAGCAACCTAGCTAACTAGCCAAGCCAGCTAACTAGCCAAGCCAGCTAACTAGCCAACCTAGCTAACTAGCCAACAAATCAAACAATTTGTGCATCACACACTGCCCTTTCAAGCTAGCCACTTAGCTACCTCTGTAGCAAATAACATTTTAGATTATCTGAGCTAGCTAGCATAATGTACTCTGCTCTGCCCCTGCACTGCTAGGAAAGCGTGTGTACCATAGCATTTGAGTTCAAAGGGTTCACCAATGGCACTAACTTTAATAAAAAGTTGACAACTTTCAGGAAAATAATTGTATGGCCACCTATTTCATGTTTCTCCACAAGTCAACCTTTCCATATTGGTGCCCATCACTAGTATTTATAATTATACTGTGTTACTAAGGCACTGGGGAGAAGAAGTCCAAGAGGAAGCTGTACAAGAACTCCCTGGACTGCCTGGCCAGTATCTACAAGTGGGAGGGGCTGCTGGGGGTGAACCGCGGCATGGTCACCACGCTGATCCGAGAGACCCCCTGCTTTGGAGTCTACTTCCTGACCTACGACTTTCTGACCCGCTCCATTGGCTACGAGCCCGGCGAACCTTACATGATCCCCAAGCTGCTATTTGCCGGCGGGATGTCCGGGGTCACCTGCTGGCTGTCCACCTATCCTGTGGACGTGATTAAGTCCCGCCTCCAGGCGGACGGGATGGGCGGAGTCTACCAGTACAGCAGCATCGCTGACTGCGTGCGGCAGAGTGTGAGAAGGGAGGGGCTCAGAGTGTTCACGCGAGGTCTCACCTCCACCCTGCTCAGGGCGTTTCCCGTCAACGCTGTCACCTTCGCCACAGTCACTCTGGTGCTGATGTACGCACGGGGGGTGGAGGAGGGGCCCAAGGAATGTGAACCGGCGTCCCCCGGCACAGCTCACCACACACAGCTACAGCAGCAGGCCCAAGCCTCCAGCCTGTGACCTGAGTCTGGAGGTGTTACTCCCACCTGAGCTGCTCTACTGTGGGGTGGGGGAGGGAGGGAAACCCATAGGGGCCCAATGCCCTTTGAATCTCTGAGTATGGAAACACATAGACTCCTGATTCAGCTATTTGTATATCTATAGATATGCTGTGTCGCCACTTGACTTGTAAATATAATTTACTTATAATTTACTCGAAGCACTGATAATGTTGGAAGATGAGATAAAGAAAGAAAACCAAAATGGTTATGGTTAGGTCGCTGGTACTAACTAGTACGACCACAAGTCTACTAACTAGGACTGTAATCAAATCAAATGTTATTTGTCACATGCTTCGTAGACAACAGGTTTAGACTAACAGTGAAATGCTTACTTACGGATCCTTTTCCAACAATGCAGAGTTAAAGATAAGATATATATTTTTAATATAGAATACAAATAGTGACATGGGGAATAAATACACAGTGAATAACAAATAAAAATAAAGAGTTCAAATAACATGGCTGTATACAGGGAGCCCCAGTACTGAGTCGATGTGCAGGGGTACGAGGTAATTGAGGTAGCTATGTACTGTACATATAGGTAGGGGTAAAGTGACTAGGCAACAGGATAGATAATACACATTAGCAGCAGCGTGTGTGTCTGTGTGTGGACATTTTTAACTATACTTGTGGGGACTAGAAGTCCCCACAAGAATAGTAAACTAACAAAAAATTAACCAACTGGGTATATTTTGTTGGTCCCGACAAGGTCAAATGCTATTTCTAGGGGGTTTAGGGTTAAGAATTAGTGTTAGGGTTAGAATTAGGTTTAGGAGCTAGGGTTAGTTTTAGGGTTAGGGTTAAGGTTAGGTTTTCGGGTTAGGGTATGGGTTAGGTTTAGGGTTAGGGAGAATAGGATTTTGAATGGGACTGAATTGTGTGTCCCCACAAGGTTAGTTGTACAACACTGTGTGTGTGGCGCCCCCGTATTGAGGGTCAGCGTGGCGGATGTGTTGTTTACTACCCTCACCACCTGGGGGAGGCCCATCTGTTAGGCCTACTGCTGCTAGGTAGCTCTCTCTCTGCTCTCCCCCTCCCCTCTGTCTGTTTTTGATTGCAGGAGTGAAGTCTGGTGTGCGGGAGTCAGGGTTCCAGCTGCAGCTCATTCACCATAATCACCTCAGCCTTAAAGACCCGGTCAAACTTGCCACTCATCGTCAGATCATAGTCAAGACGACCATATTATTGGAACCTGACTCCTGCCTCCGCTTCACTCCTGCCACCACCATCCTGCTTTCCACTACTGGACCTCCCTTTTGGACTCACCACGGACACTAGGACGTTACGGTACCACTCCTGCTCAGAACCTGGATCTGTTACCCTCCCTGTAGACCTGGACTTGCTCTTCCCCTATTTTTGGAAACCTGGACAATTTAACTTTGTAAATAAACCTGTTAAACCTTCTCTGGCTCGGTGTAGTTGTCTGCATTTGGGTTCATATCCAGTTAAATCGTGACTGTATGATCTGACCAACATGAACCCAGCAGACAGTAGCTCGGATACCACCCCAGAGTGCCCTCAAATTCGGACTGCCATAGCCAGTCAGGGCATTTTACTTGGCCAACATGATACTTTGTTTAAGACTATTTATGAGAACAGTCAGATGCTGCTTAATCAGGTTCAATTACTCACCAATCAAGTGTCTGCCCTTACTACCCAAGTTAATAATGCACCCCTCGTTCATGGCATACAAACTGCTCCTTCTCCTGCTCCGCCTGTTTTTCCTGCTCCTCCAGCCCAGATCAGAGAGCCTTTTGTTCCTGCTCCAGAGCGCTATGACGGGAACATGGGAACCTGTGGTGATTTTTTGACTCAATGCTCGTTAGTGTTTGAACAACAGCCCCTCACCTACGCCTCAGAAAGAGCCCGTATTGCCTACCTTATCAACTCTACTAGCGGTTCCGCTCGTTCCTGGGGATCCGCGGTCTGGGAGAGTCAGTCGGACATTTGCAACGCTTACGTTGCCTTCACCACTGAGATGAGGAAGGTTTTCGACCACCCCGTACGGGGCAAGGAGGCTGCTAAACGGTTGTTTTCTCTTCGGCAGGGGTCTCGCAGTGTGGCGGAGATGGCAGTGGAGTTTCGGACTTTAGCGGCAGTGAGTGGTTGGAATGACGAGGCATTACAAGGAGTGTTCATTAATGCTTTGTCTGAGACTTTGAAAGATGAATTGGTGTCATATGATGAATCGCCTACGCTGGATAATCTTATTTCACTCACCATCAGGTTGGAGAATCGGATTCGGGAGCGCCGCCGGGAGAGGAGTGTTAGTTCCAAGCAACCTGTCTGTCGTCAACCAACCTCTCCCCGCCTCTTCCCTACGGAGAGGGCCGAGTCTTCCCGAGTCAATACTAGGAGCACTGAACCCGAAGCCATGGAGGTGGGTCGTGCACGGTTGTCCTCAGAGGAGCGTGCACGTCATATTCAGGCTCGTGTCTGCCTGTATTGTGGAGAAGCTGGTCATTTCGTTCCTTCCTGCCCAGTTCGTCCGGGAAAAGGGCCGGCTCATCATTAATGGGAGAAGTTTTGGTGAGCCGAGCAGCAGATTCTTCCTCTTCTCCCCGCATTCTGCTCCAGGCAACCCTCCAGTGGCAGTCCCAGAATTTACCTGTTAGTGCGCTGGTTGACTCTGGTGCCGATGAAAGCTTTTTGGATCGAGAGTTGGCTCAACAAATGGATTTAGAGACTGTTCCTATGGACCGTCCGCTGCAGGCTAAGGGTCTAAATGGACAATTGTTGACCCGTATTACTCATCAGACTGTTCCTGTTTGTCTCAGAGTGTCGGATAATCATCAGGAGAACATTCAATTTCACATAATTGACTGCCCACAGACCCCCCTGGTCCTTGGTATCCCCTGGCTCATAAGACACAATCCACACATTGATTGGGTGACAGGTAGAATTGTTTCATGGAGCACATTTTGTCATGTGAACTGTTTGTGTTCTGCTCAGACCCCTGCCAGCACTGTGCCTCAACCTCCACTGGAGTCCATGGATCTCTCTGCTGTCCCTGACGTGTATCATGACCTGGCATCCGTTTTCTGCAAACACAGAGCTACTTCTCTTCCTCCTCACCGGCCATACGACTGCACCATTGACCTCCAGCCAGGAGCCCCTCTCCCTAACAGTCGCCTGTACAATCTCTCCCGCCCGGAGACGGAGGCTATGGAGAACTACATACGGGACTCCTTGGCGGCAGGTATTATTCGTCCTTCCTCGTCACCTGTAGGAGCGGGATTCTTTTTTGTTGGAAAGAAGGATAAGACCCTCAGACCCTGTATTGATTTCCGTGGACTTAACAACATCACCATTAAGAACAAATATTCTCTGCCTTTAATTAATTCTGCTTTTCCCCTCCTTCATGGTGCAACTATCTTTACGAAACTGGATCTACAAAATGCGTATCACCTGGTGCGCATTCGTAAAGGTGATGAATGGAAGACTGCCTTCAACACACCCTTGGGACATTTTGAGTATCTGGTTATGCCTTTTGGTTTGTCTAATGCCCCTGCTGTTTTTCAGGCACTAGTGAATGATGTCCTTCGGGACATGTTGAATCGTTTTGTTTTTGTCTATCTGGATGATATCCTGATTTACTCAGAGTCCTCCCAGGAACATGAACTGCATGTGCGCCAGGTGTTGCAAAGGTTGTTGGAGAACAAACTATTTGTGAAGATGGAGAAATGTGAATTTCATGTGTCTGAAACCTCTTTTTTGGGTTACATAATAGCTCAGGGGGAGTTGCGGATGGACCCAGCTAAGATCTCTGCTGTCACGGACTGGCCAGCCCCCTCCACCCGCAAACAACTTCAACGATACCTGGGGTTTGCGAACTTCTACAGGAGGTTCATCAAGGACTACAGCCGCATTGCTGCGCCACTCACCGCTCTCACCTCCATCTCACTACCGTTCGCTTGGAATGAAGGGGCCGAATCAGCGTTCGAAGAGCTGAAACATCGCTTCGCCTCGGCTCCCATTCTGATGCAGCCTGACCCCGACCGCCAGTTTGTCGTGGAGGTGGATGCATCCGACACTGGGGTAGGTGCGGTGTTGTCACAACGTTCACCTGAAGATAACAAACTGCATCCCTGTGCTTTTCTTTCACGGAAACTTTCTCAGGCAGAGAGGAATTATGATGTTGGCAATCGTGAACTGCTCGCCGTTAAGCTGGCTCTCGAGGAGTGGCGGCATTGGTTGGAGGGGGCGGAACAACCCTTCATCGTTTGGACGGATCATAAAAATCTTGCATACATCCAGTCAGCGAAGCAGCTCAATCCCCGTCAAGCCAGGTGGGCACTATTTTTTGGTAGATTAAATTTTTCCCTGTCTTACCGTCCTGGGTCACGCAACGTCAAGCCTGACGCCCTGTCTCGTGTTCATTCTGCTGTTGATACTGGTAGTAACCCTGAACCCATCTTGCCTCCTACCTGCAGTATTGCTGCCATTACATGTGACATCGAAGGGATTGTTAGACAGGCTCAACATCTACAAGCTGACTCTGGGAGCGGTCCTCCTAACCGGTTGGTTGTCCCTGAGTCTGTTCGCTCCCAGGTACTTCAGTGGGTTCACTCGTCTCCCCTTACCTGTCACCCTGGAGTTACTCGGACCCTTGACTTTTTGCGACGGAAGTTCTGGTGGCCCAGGATGGAGGCGGACACTCGAGCCTTCATTGCTGCTTGTACGGTATGTGCACGAAGTAAGAACTCCACCCAGGCCAGCGCTGGTCATCTACGACCTCTGCCAATACCCAGCCGGCCCTGGTCCCACATTGCATTGGATTTTGTCACTGGACTTCCCCCCCTCGTCTGGAAAGACTGTCATTCTTACTGTAATTGATCGTTTTTCTAAGTTTGCTCATTTTTTGGCCCTACCTAAACTACCCACTGCCAGAGAAACTGCTGATATTTTGGTTGAACATGTGTTCCGCTCTCATGGTCTACCCACTGATATTGTCTCTGACAGGGGTCCCCAGTTTGTCTCCCAGGTATGGAAAGCTTTCTGTAAAGCTTTGGGCATCACATCCAGCCTGTCCTCTGGATATCACCCCCAGACCAACGGGCAAGCCGAGAGAGCGAACCAGGAGATGGAGACCGCTCTCCGCTGTGTCACAGGGTCTAACCCTGGGTCATGGAGCTCCATGCTCCCCTGGGTGGAATATGCTCATAACACCTTGACTAACGCTTCCTCTGGTTTGTCTCATTTTCTGTGTGCTCTTGGTTATCAACCTCCCCTGTTCCCTTCTCAAGAGAGGGAACTGGCGGTACCCTCGGTGCAGTCCCACATGCGCCGCTGCTTCAAGGTCTGGAGGAAGGCCAGGGTAGCTCTGTCCCGAGCTTCGTCGTACATGCAGAGGCAAGCCAACCGTCACCGGTCCCAGGCTCCCGGTTACTCTCCTGGTCAAGAGGTATGGCTTAAGTCACGTGATCTTCCATTGAAAGTGGAATCTAAGAAGATGGCGCCGCGTTTTATAGGACCGTTCAAAATACTGTCTATTGTTAACCCCTGCACGGTTAAACTACAGCTTCCTGCCTCCCTACGGGTTCATTCCACTTTTCATGTGTCCCAGATTAAGCCTGTGTCTGTTAGCCCTCTGTGCCCGCCCTCTCGTCCCCCTCCTCCGCCCAGGATCGTGGGTGGGGGTCCTGTCTACACTGTCCGGCGACTTCTGGATGTTCGCCGCCGGGGTCGTGGTTTCCAGTACCTGGTGGATTGGGAGGGTTATGGTCCTGAGGAACGTTCCTGGGTTCCCAGGAGCTTCATTGTGGATCCTGCTCTGGTCCGTGATTTTCATAGGTTACATCCTGATAAACCCTGTCGGCCGCCGAGTGGCGTCCGTAGAGGGGGGGGGGGGGTACTGTTAGGCCTACTGCTGCTAGGTAGCTCTCTCTCTGCTCTCCCCCTCCCCTCTGTCTGTTCTTGATTGCAGGAGTGAAGTCTGGTGTGCGGGAGTCAGGGTTCCAGCTGCAGCTCATTCACCATAATCCCCTCAGCCTTAAAGACCCGGTCAAACTTGCCACTCATCGTCAGATCATAGTCAAGACGACCATATTATTGG
>NW_028156218.1:0-30443 GCF_964263955.1 Coregonus lavaretus | reverse complement strand
GTGTGTATAGTCCATGTAATATATGGTGTGTGTAGTCCATGTAATATATGGTGTGTAGTCCATGTAATATATGGTGTGTGTAGTCCATGTAATATATGATGTGTGTAGTCCATGTAATATATGATGTGTAGTCCATTGTAATATATGATGTGTGTAGTCCATGTAATATATGGTGTGTAGTCCATGTAATATATGGTGTGTGTAGTCCATGTAATATATGGTGTGTAGTACATGTAATATATGATGTGTGTAGTCCATGTAATATATGGTGTGTGTAGTCCATGTAATATATGGTGTGTGTAGTCCATGTAATATATGGTGTGTGTAGTCCATGTAATATATGGTGTGTGTAGTCCATGTAATATATGGTGTGTGTAGTCCATGTAATATATGGTGTGTGTAGTCCATGTAATATATGATGTGTGTAGTCCATGTAATATATGGTGTGTAGTCCATGTAATATATGGTGTGTGTAGTCCATGTAATATATGGTGTGTGTAGTCCATGTAATATATGATGTGTGTAGTCCATGTAATATATGGTGTGTGTAGTCCATGTAATATATGGTGTGTGTAGTCCATGTAATATATGGTGTGTGTAGTCCATGTAATATATGGTGTGTGTAGTCCATGTAATATATGGTGTGTGTAGTCCATGTAATATATGATGTGTGTAGTCCATGTAATATATGGTGTGTAGTCCATGTAATATATGATGTGTAGTCCATGTAATATATGGTGTGTGTAGTCCATGTAATATATGATGTGTAGTCCATGTAATATATGGTGTGTGTAGTCCATGTAATATATGATGTGTGTAGTCCATGTAATATATGGTGTGTGTAGTCATGTAATATAATGGTGTGTAGTCCATGTAATATATGGTGTGTGTAGTCCATGTAATATATGGTGTGTGTAGTCCATGTAATATATGATGTGTGTAGTCCATGTAATATATGGTGTGTGTAGTCATGTAATATATGTGTGTGTAGTCCATGTAATATATGGTGTGTGTAGTCCATGTAATATATGGTGTGTGTAGTCCATGTAATATATGGTGTGTGTAGTCCATGTAATATATGGTGTGTAGTCCATGTAATATATGGTGTGTGTAGTCCATGTAATATATGATGTGTGTAGTCCATGTAATATATGGTGTGTGTAGTCCATGTAATATATGATGTGTGTAGTCCATGTAATATATGGTGTGTGTAGTCCATGTAATATATGGTGTGTAGTACATGTAATATATGATGTTTGTAGTCCATGTAATATATGGTGTGTGTAGTCCATGTAATATATGGTGTGTGTAGTCCATGTAATATATGGTGTGTGTAGTCCATGTAATATATGATGTGTGTAGTCCATGTAATATATGGTGTGTGTAGTCCATGTAATATATGGTGTGTGTAGTCCATGTAATATATGGTGTGTGTAGTCCATGTAATATATGGTGTGTAGTCCATGTAATATATGGTGTGTGTAGTCCATGTAATATATGGTGTGTGTAGTCCATGTAATATATGATGTGTAGTCCATGTAATATATGGTGTGTGTAGTCCATGTAATATATGGTGTGTGTAGTCCATGTAATATATGGTGTGTGTAGTCCATGTAATATATGT
Organism: Coregonus lavaretus; assembly: GCF_964263955.1. Classification (NCBI taxonomy): domain Eukaryota; kingdom Metazoa; phylum Chordata; class Actinopteri; order Salmoniformes; family Salmonidae; genus Coregonus; species Coregonus lavaretus. The sequence goes on along the minus strand of NW_028156218.1, from coordinate 28,819 downwards.
TGTGTGTAGTCCATGTAATATATGGTGTGTAGTCCATGTAATATATGGTGTGTGTAGTCCATGTAATATATGGTGTGTGTAGTCCATGTAATATATGGTGTGTGTAGTCCATGTAATATATGGTGTGTGTAGTCCATGTAATATATGATGTGTGTAGTCCATGTAATATATGATGTGTAGTCCATGTAATATATGATGTGTGTAGTCCATGTAATATATGGTGTGTAGTCCATGTAATATATGGTGTGTGTAGTCCATGTAATATATGGTGTGTAGTCCATGTAATATATGGTGTGTGTAGTCCATGTAATATATGGTGTGTGTAGTCCATGTAATATATGGTGTGTGTAGTCCATGTAATATATGGTGTGTGTAGTCCATGTAATATATGGTGTGTGTAGTCCATGTAATATATGGTGTGTGTAGTCCATGTAATATATGGTGTGTGTAGTCCATGTAATATATGATGTGTGTAGTCCATGTAATATATGGTGTGTAGTCCATGTAATATATGGTGTGTGTAGTCCATGTAATATATGGTGTGTGTAGTCCATGTAATATATGATGTGTGTAGTCCATGTAATATATGGTGTGTGTAGTCCATGTAATATATGGTGTGTGTAGTCCATGTAATATATGGTGTGTGTAGTCCATGTAATATATGGTGTGTGTAGTCCATGTAATATATGGTGTGTGTAGTCCATGTAATATATGATGTGTGTAGTCCATGTAATATATGGTGTGTAGTCCATGTAATATATGAGTGTGTAGTCCATGTAATATATGGTGTGTGTAGTCCATGTAATATATGATGTGTGTAGTCCATGTAATATATGGTGTGTGTAGTCCATGTAATATATGATGTGTGTAGTCCATGTAATATATGGTGTGTGTAGTCCATGTAATATATGGTGTGTGTAGTCCATGTAATATATGGTGTGTAGTCCATGTAATATATGATGTGTAGTCCATGTAATATATGGTGTGTGTAGTCCATGTAATATATGGTGTGTAGTCCATGTAATATATGGTGTGTGTAGTCCATGTAATATATGGTGTGTGTAGTCCATGTAATATATGGTGTGTAGTCCATGTAATATATGGTGTGTAGTCCATGTAATATATGGTGTGTGTAGTCCATGTAATATATGGTGTGTGTAGTCCATGTAATATATGGTGTGTAGTCCATGTAATATATGATGTGTAGTCCATGTAATATATGATGTGTAGTCCATGTAATATATGGTGTGTGTAGTCCATGTAATATATGGTGTGTGTAGTCCATGTAATATATGGTGTGTGTAGTCCATGTAATATATGATGTGTGTAGTCCATGTAATATATGGTGTGTGTAGTCCATGTAATATATGGTGTGTGTAGTCCATGTAATATATGGTGTGTGTAGTCCATGTAATATATGGTGTGTGTAGTCCATGTAATATATGGTGTGTGTAGTCCATGTAATATATGATGTGTGTAGTCCATGTAATATATGATGTGTAGTCCATGTAATATATGGTGTGTGTAGTCCATGTAATATATGGTGTGTGTAGTCCATGTAATATATGATGTGTAGTCCATGTAATATATGGTGTGTGTAGTCCATGTAATATATGGTGTGTGTAGTCCATGTAATATATGATGTGTGTAGTCCATGTAATATATGATGTGTAGTCTATGTAATATATGGTGTGTGTAGTCCATGTAACATATGATGTGTAGTCCATGTAATATATGGTGTGTGTAGTCCATGTAATATATGGTGTGTGTAGTCCATGTAATATATGGTGTGTGTAGTCCATGTAATATATGATGTGTGTAGTCCATGTAATATATGATGTGTAGTCCATGTAATATATGGTATGTGTAGTCCATGTAATATATGATGTGTAGTCCATGTAATATATGGTGTGTGTAGTCCATGTAATATATGGTGTGTGTAGTCCATGTAATATATGGTGTGTGTAGTCCATGTAATATATGATGTGTAGTCCATGTAATATATGGTGTGTGTAGTCCATGTAATATATGGTGTGTGTAGTCCATGTAATATATGATGTGTGTAGTCCATGTAATATATGATGTGTAGTCTATGTAATATATGATGTGTGTAGTCCATGTAATATATGATGTGTAGTCCATGTAATATATGGTGTGTGTAGTCCATGTAATATATGGTGTGTGTAGTCCATGTAATATATGGTGTGTGTAGTCCATGTAATATATGATGTGTAGTCCATGTAATATATGGTGTGTGTAGTCCATGTAATATATGGTGTGTGTAGTCCATGTAATATATGATGTGTGTAGTCCATGTAATATATGATGTGTAGTCTATGTAATATATGGTGTGTGTAGTCCATGTAACATATGATGTGTAGTCCATGTAATATATGGTGTGTGTAGTCCATGTAATATATGGTGTGTGTAGTCCATGTAATATATGGTGTGTGTAGTCCATGTAATATATGATGTGTGTAGTCCATGTAATATATGATGTGTAGTCCATGTAATATATGGTATGTGTAGTCCATGTAATATATGATGTGTAGTCCATGTAATATATGGTGTTGTAGTCCATGTAATATATGGTGTGTAGTCCATGTAATATATGGTGTGTGTAGTCCATGTAATATATGGTGTGTGTAGTCCATGTAATATATGGTGTGTGTAGTCCATGTAATATATGGTGTGTGTAGTCCATGTAATATATGATGTGTGTAGTCCATGTAATATATGGTGTGTGTAGTCCATGTAATATATGGTGTGTGTAGTCCATGTAATATATGATGTGTGTAGTCCATGTAATATATGGTGTGTGTAGTCCATGTAATATATGGTGTGTGTAGTCCATGTAATATATGGTGTGTGTAGTCCATGTAATATATGGTGTGTGTAGTCCATGTAATATATGGTGTGTGTAGTCCATGTAATATATGGTGTGTGTAGTCCATGTAATATATGGTGTGTGTAGTCCATGTAATATATGGTGTGTGTAGTCCATGTAATATATGGTGTGTGTAGTCCATGTAATATATGGTGTGTGTAGTCCATGTAATATATGGTGTGTGTAGTCCATGTAATATATGGTGTGTAGTCCATGTAATATATGATGTGTAGTCCATGTAATATATGGTGTGTGTAGTCCATGTAATATATGGTGTGTAGTCCATGTAATATATGGTGTGTGTAGTCCATGTAATATATGGTGTGTGTAGTCCATGTAATATATGGTGTGTAGTCCATGTAATATATGGTGTGTAGTCCATGTAATATATGGTGTGTGTAGTCCATGTAATATATGATGTGTAGTCCATGTAATATATGGTGTGTGTAGTCCATGTAATATATGGTGTGTGTAGTCCATGTAATATATGATGTGTGTAGTCCATGTAATATATGGTGTGTGTAGTCCATGTAATATATGGTGTGTGTAGTCCATGTAATATATGATGTGTAGTCCATGTAATATATGGTGTGTGTAGTCCATGTAATATATGGTGTGTAGTCCATGTAATATATGGTGTGTGTAGTCCATGTAATATATGATGTGTGTAGTCCATGTAATATATGGTGTGTAGTCCATGTAATATATGATGTGTAGTCCATGTAATATATAGTGTGTGTAGTCCACGTAATATATGGTGTGTGTAGTCCATGTAATATATGATGTGTGTAGTCCATGTAATATATGGTGTGTGTAGTCCATGTAATATATGGTGTGTAGTCCATGTAATATATGGTGTGTAATCCATGTAATATATGATGTGTAGTCCATGTAATATATGGTGTGTGTAGTCCATGTAATATATGGTGTGTGTAGTCCATGTAATATATGGTGTGTGTAGTCCATGTAATATATGATGTGTGTAGTCCATGTAATATATGGTGTGTGTAGTCCATGTAATATATGGTGTGTGTAGTCCATGTAATATATGGTGTGTGTAGTCCATGTAATATATGGTGTGTGTAGTCCATGTAATATATGGTGTGTGTAGTCCATGTAATATATGGTGTGTGTAGTCCATGTAATATATGGTGTGTGTAGTCCATGTAATATATGGTGTGTGTAGTCCATGTAATATATGGTGTGTGTAGTCCATGTAATATATGGTGTGTAGTCCATGTAATATATGATGTGTAGTCCATGTAATATATGGTGTGTGTAGTCCATGTAATATATGGTGTGTAGTCCATGTAATATATGGTGTGTGTAGTCCATGTAATATATGGTGTGTGTAGTCCATGTAATATATGGTGTGTAGTCCATGTAATATATGGTGTGTAGTCCATGTAATATATGGTGTGTGTAGTCCATGTAATATATGGCGTGTGTAGTCCATGTAATATATGGTGTGTAGTCCATGTAATATATGATGTGTAGTCCATGTAATATATGATGTGTAGTCCATGTAATATATGGTGTGTGTAGTCCATGTAATATATGATGTGTGTAGTCCATGTAATATATGGTGTGTGTAGTCCATGTAATATATGGTGTGTGTAGTCCATGTAATATATGGTGTGTGTAGTCCATGTAATATATGGTGTGTGTAGTCCATGTAATATATGGTGTGTGTAGTCCATGTAATATATGGTGTGTGTAGTCCATGTAATATATGATGTGTAGTCCATGTAATATATGGTGTGTGTAGTCCATGTAATATATGATGTGTGTAGTCCATGTAATATATGGTGTGTGTAGTCCATGTAATATATGGTGTGTAGTCCATGTAATATATGGTGTGTAATCCATGTAATATATGATGTGTAGTCCATGTAATATATGGTGTGTGTAGTCCATGTAATATATGGTGTGTGTAGTCCATGTAATATATGATGTGTAGTCCATGTAATATATGGTGTGTGTAGTCCATGTAATATATGGTGTGTGTAGTCCATGTAATATATGGTGTGTGTAGTCCATGTAATATATGATGTGTGTAGTCCATGTAATATATGGTGTGTGTAGTCCATGTAATATATGGTGTGTGTAGTCCATGTAATATATGGTGTGTGTAGTCCATGTAATATATGGTGTGTGTAGTCCATGTAATATATGGTGTGTGTAGTCCATGTAATATATGGTGTGTGTAGTCCATGTAATATATGGTGTGTATAGTCCATGTAATATATGATGTGTGTAGTCCATATAATATATGGTGTGTGTGTAGTCCATGTAATATATGATGTGTGTAGTCCATGTAATATATGGTGTGTGTAGTCCATGTAATATATGGTGTGTGTAGTCCATGTAATATATGATGTGTAGTCCATGTAATATATGGTGTGTAGTCCATGTAATATATGGTGTGTAGTCCATGTAATATATGGTGTGTGTAGTCCATGTAATATATGGTGTGTATAGTCCATGTAATATATGATGTGTAGTCCATGTAATATATGGTGTGTAGTCCATGTAATATATGATGTGTAGTCCATGTAATATATGATGTGTGTAGTCCATGTAATATATGATGTGTGTAGTCCATGTAATATATGGTGTGTGTAGTCCATGTAATATATGGTGTGTGTAGTCCATGTAATATATGGTGTGTAGTCCATGTAATATATGGTGTGTGTAGTCCATGTAATATATGGTGTGTAGTCCATGTAATATATGGTGTGTGTAGTCATGTAATATATGGTGTGTAGTCCATGTAATATATGATGTGTAGTCCATGTAATATATGGTGTGTGTAGTCCATGTAATATATGGTGTGTAGTCCATGTAATATATGGTGTGTAGTCCATGTAATATATGATGTGTGTAGTCCATGTAATATATGGTGTGTGTAGTCCATGTAATATATGGTGTGTAGTCCATGTAATATATGGTGTGTGTAGTCCATGTAATATATGGTGTGTGTAGTCCATGTAATATATGGTGTGTGTAGTCCATGTAATATATGGTGTGTAGTCCATGTAATATATGATGTGTAGTCCATGTAATATATGATGTGTAGTCCATGTAATATATGGTGTGTGTAGTCCATGTAATATATGGTGTGTGTAGTCCATGTAATATATGGTGTGTAGTCCACGTAATATATGGTGTGTGTAGTCCATGTAATATATGGTGTGTATAGTCCATGTAATATATGATGTGTAGTCCATGTAATATATGGTGTGTAGTCCATGTAATATATGATGTGTAGTCCATGTAATATATGATGTGTGTAGTCCATGTAATATATGATGTGTGTAGTCCATGTAATATATGGTGTGTGTAGTCCATGTAATATATGGTGTGTGTAGTCCATGTAATATATGGTGTGTAGTCCATGTAATATATGGTGTGTGTAGTCCATGTAATATATGGTGTGTAGTCCATGTAATATATAGTGTGTGTAGTCATGTAATATATGGTGTGTAGTCCATGTAATATATGATGTGTAGTCCATGTAATATATGGTGTGTGTAGTCCATGTAATATATGGTGTGTAGTCCATGTAATATATGGTGTGTAGTCCATGTAATATATGATGTGTGTAGTCCATGTAATATATGGTGTGTGTAGTCCATGTAATATATGGTGTGTGTAGTCCATGTAATATATGGTGTGTAGTCCATGTAATATATGGTGTGTGTAGTCCATGTAATATATGGTGTGTGTAGTCCATGTAATATATGGTGTGTGTAGTCCATGTAATATATGGTGTGTGTAGTCCATGTAATATATGGTGTGTAGTCCATGTAATATACAGTGGGGAAAACAAGTATTTAGTCAACCACCAATTGTGCAAGTTCTCCCACTTAAAAAGATGAGAGAGGCCTGTAATTTTCATCATATGTACACGTCAACTATGACAGACAAATTGAGAAAAAAAATCCAGAAAATCACATTGTAGGATTTTTAATGAATTTATTTGCAAATTATGGTGGAAAATAAGTATTTGGTCACCTACAAACAAGCAAGATTTCTGGCTCTCACAGACCTGTAACTTCTTCTTTAAGAGGCTCCTCTGTCCTCCACTCGTTACCTGTATTAATAGCACCTGTTTGAACTTGTTATCAGTATAAAAGACACCTGTCCACAACCTCAAACAGTCATACTCCAAACTCCACAATGGCCAAGACCAAAGAGCTGTCAAAGGACACCAGAAACAAAATTGTAGACCTGCACCAGGCTGGGAAGACTGAATCTGCAATAGGTAAGCAGCTTGGTTTGAAGAAATCAACTGTGGGAGCAATTATTAGGAAATGGAAGACATACAAGACCACTGATAATCTCCCTCGATCTGGGGCTCCACGCAAGATCTCACCCCGTGGGGTCAAAATGATCACAAGAACGGTGAGCAAAAATCCCAGAACCACACGGGGGGACCTAGTGAATGACCTGCAGAGAGCTGGGACCAAAGTAACAAAGCCTACCATCAGTAACACACTACGCCGCCAGGGACTCAAATCCTGCAGTGCAAGACGTGTCCCCCTGCTTAAGCCAGTACATGTCCAGGCCCGTCTGAAGTTTGCTAGAGTGCATTTGGATGATCCAAAAGAGGATTGGGAGAATGTCATATGGTCAGATGAAACCAAAATAGAACTTTTTGGTAAAAACTCAACTCGTCGTGTTTGGAGGACAAAGAATGCTGAGTTGCATCCAAAGAACACCATACCTACTGTGAAGCATGGGGGTGGAAACATCAAGCTTTGGGGCTGTTTTTCTGCAAAGGGACTAGGACGACTGATCCGTGTAAAGGAAAGAATGAATGGGGCCATGTATCATGAGATTTTGAGTGAAAACCTCCTTCCATCAGCAAGGGCATTGAAGATGAAACGTGGCTGGGTCTTTCAGCATGACAATGATCCCAAACACACCGCCCGGGCAACGAAGGAGTGGCTTCGTAAGAAGCATTTCAAGGTCCTGGAGTGACCTAGCCAGTCTCCAGATCTCAACCCCATAGAAAATCTTTGGAGGGAGTTGAAAGTCCGTGTTGCCCAGCGACAGCCCCAAAACATCACTGCTCAAGAGGAGATCTGCATGGAGGAATGGGCCAAAATACCAGCAACAGTGTGTGAAAACCTTGTGAAGACTTACAGAAAACGTTTGACCTGTGTCATTGCCAACAAAGGGTATATAACAAAGTATTGAGAAACTTTTGTTATTGACCAAATACTTATTTTCCACCATAATTTGTAAATAAATTCATTAAAAATCCTACAATGTGATTTTCTGGATTTTCTTTTCTCATTTTGTCTGTCATAGTTGACGTGTACCTATGATGAAAATTACAGGCCCCTCTCATCTTTTTAAGTGGGAGAACTTGCACAATTGGTGGCTGACTAAATACTTTTTTTCCCCACTGTATGATGTGTAGTCCATGTAATATATGATGTGTAGTCCATGTAATATATGGTGTGTGTAGTCCATGTAATATATGGTGTGTGTAGTCCATGTAATATATGGTGTGTAGTCCATGTAATATATGATGTGTAGTCCATGTAATATATGGTGTGTGTAGTCCATGTAATATATGGTGTGTGTAGTCCATGTAATATATGGTGTGTGTAGTCCATGTAATATATGGTGTGTGTAGTCCATGTAATATATGGTGTGTGTAGTCCATGTAATATATGGTGTGTGTAATCCATGTAATATATGGTGTGTGTAGTCCATGTAATATATGGTGTGTGTAGTCCATGTAATATATGGTGTGTGTAGTCCATGTAATATATGGTGTGTGTAGTCCATGTAATATATGATGTGTGTAGTCCATGTAATATATGGTGTGTGTAGTCCATGTAATATATGATGTGTGTAGTCCATGTAATATATGATGTGTGTAGTCCATGTAATATATGGTGTGTGTAGTCCATGTAATATATGGTGTGTGTAGTCCATGTAATATATGATGTGTGTAGTCCATGTAATATATGATGTGTAGTCCATGTAATATATGGTGTGTGTAGTCCATGTAATATATGGTGTGTGTAGTCCATGTAATATATGGTGTGTGTAGTCCATGTAATATATGATGTGTAGTCCATGTAATATATGGTGTGTGTAGTCCATGTAATATATGGTGTGTGTAGTCCATGTAATATATGATGTGTGTAGTCCATGTAATATATGATGTGTAGTCTATGTAATATATGGTGTGTGTAGTCCATGTAACATATGATGTGTAGTCCATGTAATATATGGTGTGTGTAGTCCATGTAATATATGGTGTGTGTAGTCCATGTAATATATGGTGTGTGTAGTCCATGTAATATATGATGTGTGTAGTCCATGTAATATATGATGTGTAGTCCATGTAATATATGATGTGTGTAGTCCATGTAATATATGATGTGTAGTCTATGTAATATATGGTGTGTGTAGTCCATGTAATATATGATGTGTAGTCCATGTAATATATGGTGTGTGTAGTCCATGTAATATATGGTGTGTGTAGTCCATGTAATATATGGTGTGTAGTCCATGTAATATATGATGTGTAGTCCATGTAATATATGGTGTGTGTAGTCCATGTAATATATGGTGTGTGTAGTCCATGTAATATATGGTGTGTGTAGTCCATGTAATATATGGTGTGTGTAGTCCATGTAATATATGGTGTGTGTAGTCCATGTAATATATGGTGTGTGTAGTCCATGTAATATATGGTGTGTGTAGTCCATGTAATATATGGTGTGTGTAGTCCATGTAATATATGGTGTGTGTAGTCCATGTAATATATGGTGTGTGTAGTCCATGTAATATATGATGTGTGTAGTCCATGTAATATATGGTGTGTGTAGTCCATGTAATATATGGTGTGTGTAGTCCATGTAATATATGATGTGTGTAGTCCATGTAATATATGGTGTGTGTAGTCCATGTAATATATGGTGTGTGTAGTCCATGTAATATATGACGTGTGTAGTCCATTTAATATATTATGTGTAGTCCATGTAATATATGGTGTGTGTAGTCCATGTAATATATGGTGTGTGTAGTCCATGTAATATATGGTGTGTGTAGTCCATGTAATATATGATGTGTAGTCCATGTAATATATGGTGTGTGTAGTCCATGTAATATATGGTGTGTGTAGTCCATGTAATATATGATGTGTGTAGTCCATGTAATATATGATGTGTAGTCTATGTAATATATGGTGTGTGTAGTCCATGTAACATATGATGTGTAGTCCATGTAATATATGGTGTGTGTAGTCCATGTAATATATGGTGTGTGTAGTCCATGTAATATATGGTGTGTGTAGTCCATGTAATATATGATGTGTGTAGTCCATGTAATATATGATGTGTAGTCCATGTAATATATGATGTGTGTAGTCCATGTAATATATGATGTGTAGTCTATGTAATATATGGTGTGTGTAGTCCATGTAATATATGATGTGTAGTCCATGTAATATATGGTGTGTGTAGTCCATGTAATATATGGTGTGTGTAGTCCATGTAATATATGGTGTGTAGTCCATGTAATATATGATGTGTAGTCCATGTAATATATGGTGTGTGTAGTCCATGTAATATATGGTGTGTGTAGTCCATGTAATATATGGTGTGTGTAGTCCATGTAATATATGGTGTGTGTAGTCCATGTAATATATGGTGTGTGTAGTCCATGTAATATATGGTGTGTGTAGTCCATGTAATATATGGTGTGTGTAGTCCATGTAATATATGGTGTGTGTAGTCCATGTAATATATGGTGTGTGTAGTCCATGTAATATATGATGTGTGTAGTCCATGTAATATATGGTGTGTGTAGTCCATGTAATATATGGTGTGTGTAGTCCATGTAATATATGATGTGTGTAGTCCATGTAATATATGGTGTGTGTAGTCCATGTAATATATGGTGTGTGTAGTCCATGTAATATATGATGTGTGTAGTCCATGTAATATATGATGTGTAGTCCATGTAATATATGGTGTGTGTAGTCCATGTAATATATGGTGTGTGTAGTCCATGTAATATATGGTGTGTGTAGTCCATGTAATATATGATGTGTAGTCCATGTAATATATGGTGTGTGTAGTCCATGTAATATATGGTGTGTGTAGTCCATGTAATATATGATGTGTGTAGTCCATGTAATATATGATGTGTAGTCTATGTAATATATGGTGTGTGTAGTCCATGTAACATATGATGTGTAGTCCATGTAATATATGGTGTGTGTAGTCCATGTAATATATGGTGTGTGTAGTCCATGTAATATATGGTGTGTGTAGTCCATGTAATATATGATGTGTGTAGTCCATGTAATATATGATGTGTAGTCCATGTAATATATGGTGTGTGTAGTCCATGTAATATATGATGTGTAGTCCATGTAATATATGGTGTGTGTAGTCCATGTAATATATGGTGTGTAGTCCATGTAATATATGGTGTGTGTAGTCCATGTAATATATGGTGTGTGTAGTCCATGTAATATATGGTGTGTGTAGTCCATGTAATATATGGTGTGTGTAGTCCATGTAATATATGGTGTGTAGTCCATGTAATATATGGTGTGTGTAGTCCATGTAATATATGGTGTGTGTAGTCCATGTAATATATGGTGTGTGTAGTCCATGTAATATATGGTGTGTGTAGTCCATGTAATATATGGTGTGTAGTCCATGTAATATACAGTGGGGAAAACAAGTATTTAGTCAACCACCAATTGTGCAAGTTCTCCCACTTAAAAAGATGAGAGAGGCCTGTAATTTTCATCATATGTACACGTCAACTATGACAGACAAATTGAGAAAAAAAATCCAGAAAATCACATTGTAGGATTTTTAATGAATTTATTTGCAAATTATGGTGGAAAATAAGTATTTGGTCACCTACAAACAAGCAAGATTTCTGGCTCTCACAGACCTGTAACTTCTTCTTTAAGAGGCTCCTCTGTCCTCCACTCGTTACCTGTATTAATAGCACCTGTTTGAACTTGTTATCAGTATAAAAGACACCTGTCCACAACCTCAAACAGTCATACTCCAAACTCCACAATGGCCAAGACCAAAGAGCTGTCAAAGGACACCAGAAACAAAATTGTAGACCTGCACCAGGCTGGGAAGACTGAATCTGCAATAGGTAAGCAGCTTGGTTTGAAGAAATCAACTGTGGGAGCAATTATTAGGAAATGGAAGACATACAAGACCACTGATAATCTCCCTCGATCTGGGGCTCCACGCAAGATCTCACCCCGTGGGGTCAAAATGATCACAAGAACGGTGAGCAAAAATCCCAGAACCACACGGGGGGACCTAGTGAATGACCTGCAGAGAGCTGGGACCAAAGTAACAAAGCCTACCATCAGTAACACACTACGCCGCCAGGGACTCAAATCCTGCAGTGCAAGACGTGTCCCCCTGCTTAAGCCAGTACATGTCCAGGCCCGTCTGAAGTTTGCTAGAGTGCATTTGGATGATCCAAAAGAGGATTGGGAGAATGTCATATGGTCAGATGAAACCAAAATAGAACTTTTTGGTAAAAACTCAACTCGTCGTGTTTGGAGGACAAAGAATGCTGAGTTGCATCCAAAGAACACCATACCTACTGTGAAGCATGGGGGTGGAAACATCAAGCTTTGGGGCTGTTTTTCTGCAAAGGGACTAGGACGACTGATCCGTGTAAAGGAAAGAATGAATGGGGCCATGTATCATGAGATTTTGAGTGAAAACCTCCTTCCATCAGCAAGGGCATTGAAGATGAAACGTGGCTGGGTCTTTCAGCATGACAATGATCCCAAACACACCGCCCGGGCAACGAAGGAGTGGCTTCGTAAGAAGCATTTCAAGGTCCTGGAGTGACCTAGCCAGTCTCCAGATCTCAACCCCATAGAAAATCTTTGGAGGGAGTTGAAAGTCCGTGTTGCCCAGCGACAGCCCCAAAACATCACTGCTCAAGAGGAGATCTGCATGGAGGAATGGGCCAAAATACCAGCAACAGTGTGTGAAAACCTTGTGAAGACTTACAGAAAACGTTTGACCTGTGTCATTGCCAACAAAGGGTATATAACAAAGTATTGAGAAACTTTTGTTATTGACCAAATACTTATTTTCCACCATAATTTGTAAATAAATTCATTAAAAATCCTACAATGTGATTTTCTGGATTTTCTTTTCTCATTTTGTCTGTCATAGTTGACGTGTACCTATGATGAAAATTACAGGCCCCTCTCATCTTTTTAAGTGGGAGAACTTGCACAATTGGTGGCTGACTAAATACTTTTTTTCCCCACTGTATGATGTGTAGTCCATGTAATATATGATGTGTAGTCCATGTAATATATGGTGTGTGTAGTCCATGTAATATATGGTGTGTGTAGTCCATGTAATATATGGTGTGTAGTCCATGTAATATATGATGTGTAGTCCATGTAATATATGGTGTGTGTAGTCCATGTAATATATGGTGTGTGTAGTCCATGTAATATATGGTGTGTGTAGTCCATGTAATATATGGTGTGTGTAGTCCATGTAATATATGGTGTGTGTAGTCCATGTAATATATGGTGTGTGTAGTCCATGTAATATATGGTGTGTGTAGTCCATGTAATATATGGTGTGTGTAGTCCATGTAATATATGGTGTGTGTAGTCCATGTAATATATGGTGTGTGTAGTCCATGTAATATATGATGTGTGTAGTCCATGTAATATATGATGTGTAGTCTATGTAATATATGGTGTGTGTAGTCCATGTAACATATGATGTGTAGTCCATGTAATATATGGTGTGTGTAGTCCATGTAATATATGGTGTGTGTAGTCCATGTAATATATGGTGTGTGTAGTCCATGTAATATATGATGTGTGTAGTCCATGTAATATATGATGTGTAGTCTATGTAATATATGGTGTGTGTAGTCCATGTAACATATGATTGTGTAGTCCATGTAATATATGGTGTGTGTAGTCCATGTAATATATGGTGTGTGTAGTCCATGTAACATATGATGTGTAGTCCATGTAATATATGGTGTGTGTAGTCCATGTAATATATGGTGTGTGTAGTCCATGTAATATATGGTGTGTGTAGTCCATGTAATATATGATGTGTGTAGTCCATGTAATATATGATGTGTAGTCCATGTAATATATGGTGTGTGTAGTCCATGTAATATATGGTGTGTAGTCCATGTAATATATGGTGTGTAGTCCATGTAATTATGATGTGTGTAGTCCATGTAATATATGGTGTGTGTAGTCCATGTAATATATGGTGTGTGTAGTCCATGTAATATATGGTGTGTAGTCCATGTAATATATGGTGTGTGTAGTCCATGTAATATATGGTGTGTGTAGTCCATGTAATATATGGTGTGTGTAGTCCATGTAATATATGATGTGTGTAGTCCATGTAATATATGATGTGTAGTCTATGTAATATATGGTGTGTGTAGTCCATGTAACATATGATGTGTAGTCCATGTAATATATGGTGTGTGTAGTCCATGTAATATATGGTGTGTGTAGTCCATGTAATATATGGTGTGTGTAGTCCATGTAATATATGATGTGTGTAGTCCATGTAATATATGATGTGTAGTCCATGTAATATATGATGTGTGTAGTCCATGTAATATATGATGTGTAGTCTATGTAATATATGGTGTGTGTAGTCCATGTAATATATGATGTGTAGTCCATGTAATATATGGTGTGTGTAGTCCATGTAATATATGGTGTGTGTAGTCCATGTAATATATGGTGTGTAGTCCATGTAATATATGATGTGTAGTCCATGTAATATATGGTGTGTGTAGTCCATGTAATATATGGTGTGTGTAGTCCATGTAATATATGGTGTGTGTAGTCCATGTAATATATGGTGTGTGTGTAGTCCATGTAATATATGGTGTGTGTAGTCCATGTAATATATGGTGTGTGTAGTCCATGTAATATATGGTGTGTGTAGTCCATGTAATATATGGTGTGTGTAGTCCATGTAATATATGGTGTGTGTAGTCCATGTAATATATGGTGTGTGTAGTCCATGTAATATATGGTGTGTGTAGTCCATGTAATATATGATGTGTAGTCCATGTAATATATGGTGTGTGTAGTCCATGTAATATATGGTGTGTGTAGTCCATGTAATATATGGTGTGTGTAGTCCATGTAATATATGATGTGTGTAGTCCATGTAATATATGATGTGTAGTCCATGTAATATATGGTGTGTGTAGTCCATGTAATATATGGTGTGTGTAGTCCATGTAACATATGATGTGTAGTCCATGTAATATATGGTGTGTGTAGTCCATGTAATATATGGTGTGTGTAGTCCATGTAATATATGGTGTGTGTAGTCCATGTAATATATGATGTGTGTAGTCCATGTAATATATGATGTGTAGTCCATGTAATATATGGTGTGTGTAGTCCATGTAATATATGGTGTGTAGTCCATGTAATATATGGTGTGTAGTCCATGTAATATATGATGTGTGTAGTCCATGTAATATATGGTGTGTGTAGTCCATGTAATATATGGTGTGTGTAGTCCATGTAATATATGGTGTGTAGTCCATGTAATATATGGTGTGTGTAGTCCATGTAATATATGGTGTGTGTAGTCCATGTAATATATGGTGTGTGTAGTCCATGTAATATATGGTGTGTAGTCCATGTAATATATGATGTGTAGTCCATGTAATATATGATGTGTAGTCCATGTAATATATGGTGTGTGTAGTCCATGTAATATATGGTGTGTGTAGTCCATGTAATATATGATGTGTGTAGTCCATGTAATATATGGTGTGTGTAGTCCATGTAATATATGGTGTGTGTAGTCCATGTAATATATGATGTGTGTAGTCCATGTAATATATGGTGTGTGTAGTCCATGTAATATATGGTGTGTGTAGTCCATGTAATATATGATGTGTGTAGTCCATGTAATATATGATGTGTAGTCCATGTAATATATGGTGTGTGTAGTCCATGTAATATATGGTGTGTGTAGTCCATGTAATATATGGTGTGTGTAGTCCATGTAATATATGGTGTGTGTAGTCCATGTAATATATGATGTGTAGTCCATGTAATATATGGTGTGTGTAGTCCATGTAATATATGGTGTGTGTAGTCCATGTAATATATGATGTGTGTAGTCCATGTAATATATGATGTGTAGTCTATGTAATATATGGTGTGTGTAGTCCATGTAACATATGATGTGTAGTCCATGTAATATATGGTGTGTGTAGTCCATGTAATATATGGTGTGTGTAGTCCATGTAATATATGGTGTGTGTAGTCCATGTAATATATGATGTGTGTAGTCCATGTAATATATGGTGTGTGTAGTCCATGTAATATATGGTGTGTGTAGTCCATGTAATATATGGTGTGTAGTCCATGTAATATATGGTGTGTGTAGTCCATGTAATATATGGTGTGTGTAGTCCATGTAATATATGGTGTGTGTAGTCCATGTAATATATGGTGTGTGTAGTCCATGTAATATATGGTGTGTGTAGTCCATGTAATATATGGTGTGTGTAGTCCATGTAATATATGGTGTGTGTAGTCCATGTAATATATGGTGTGTGTAGTCCATGTAATATATGATGTGTGTAGTCCATGTAATATATGGTGTGTGTAGTCCATGTAATATATGGTGTGTGTAGTCCATGTAATATATGATGTGTGTAGTCCATGTAATATATGGTGTGTGTAGTCCATGTAATATATGGTGTGTGTAGTCCATGTAATATATGATGTGTGTAGTCCATGTAATATATGATGTGTAGTCCATGTAATATATGGTGTGTGTAGTCCATGTAATATATGGTGTGTGTAGTCCATGTAATATATGGTGTGTGTAGTCCATGTAATATATGATGTGTAGTCCATGTAATATATTGTGTGTGTAGTCCATGTAATATATGGTGTGTGTAGTCCATGTAATATATGATGTGTGTAGTCCATGTAATATATGATGTGTAGTCTATGTAATATATGGTGTGTGTAGTCCATGTAACATATGATGTGTAGTCCATGTAATATATGGTGTGTGTAGTCCATGTAATATATGGTGTGTGTAGTCCATGTAATATATGGTGTGTGTAGTCCATGTAATATATGATGTGTGTAGTCCATGTAATATATGATGTGTAGTCCATGTAATATATGATGTGTGTAGTCCATGTAATATATGATGTGTAGTCTATGTAATATATGGTGTGTGTAGTCCATGTAATATATGATGTGTAGTCCATGTAATATATGGTGTGTGTAGTCCATGTAATATATGGTGTGTGTAGTCCATGTAATATATGGTGTGTAGTCCATGTAATATATGATGTGTAGTCCATGTAATATATGGTGTGTGTAGTCCATGTAATATATGGTGTGTGTAGTCCATGTAATATATGGTGTGTGTAGTCCATGTAATATATGGTGTGTGTAGTCCATGTAATATATGGTGTGTGTAGTCCATGTAATATATGGTGTGTGTAGTCCATGTAATATATGGTGTGTGTAGTCCATGTAATATATGGTGTGTGTAGTCCATGTAATATATGGTGTGTGTAGTCCATGTAATATATGGTGTGTGTAGTCCATGTAATATATGGTGTGTGTAGTCCATGTAATATATGATGTGTAGTCCATGTAATATATGGTGTGTGTAGTCCATGTAATATATGGTGTGTGTAGTCCATGTAATATATGGTGTGTGTAGTCCATGTAATATATGATGTGTGTAGTCCATGTAATATATGATGTGTAGTCCATGTAATATATGGTGTGTGTAGTCCATGTAATATATGGTGTGTGTAGTCCATGTAATATATGGTGTGTGTAGTCCATGTAATATATGATGTGTAGTCCATGTAATATATGGTGTGTGTAGTCCATGTAATATATGGTGTGTGTAGTCCATGTAATATATGATGTGTAGTCTATGTAATATATGGTGTGTGTAGTCCATGTAACATATGATGTGTAGTCCATGTAATATATGGTGTGTGTAGTCCATGTAATATATGGTGTGTGTAGTCCATGTAATATATGGTGTGTGTAGTCCATGTAATATATGATGTGTGTAGTCCATGTAATATATGATGTGTAGTCCATGTAATATATGGTGTGTGTAGTCCATGTAATATATGGTGTGTAGTCCATGTAATATATGGTGTGTAGTCCATGTAATATATGATGTGTGTAGTCCATGTAATATATGGTGTGTGTAGTCCATGTAATATATGGTGTGTGTAGTCCATGTAATATATGGTGTGTAGTCCATGTAATATATGGTGTGTGTAGTCCATGTAATATATGGTGTGTGTAGTCCATGTAATATATGGTGTGTGTAGTCCATGTAATATATGGTGTGTAGTCCATGTAATATATGATGTGTAGTCCATGTAATATATGATGTGTAGTCCATGTAATATATGGTGTGTGTAGTCCATGTAATATATGGTGTGTGTAGTCCATGTAATATATGATGTGTGTAGTCCATGTAATATATGGTGTGTGTAGTCCATGTAATATATGGTGTGTGTAGTCCATGTAATATATGATGTGTGTAGTCCATGTAATATATGGTGTGTGTAGTCCATGTAATATATGGTGTGTGTAGTCCATGTAATATATGATGTGTGTAGTCCATGTAATATATGATATGTAGTCAATGTAATATATGGTGTGTGTAGTCCATGTAATATATGGTGTGTGTAGTCCATGTAATATATGGTGTGTGTAGTCCATGTAATATATGGTGTGTGTAGTCCATGTAATATATGATGTGTAGTCCATGTAATATATGGTGTGTGTAGTCCATGTAATATATGGTGTGTGTAGTCCATGTAATATATGATGTGTGTAGTCCATGTAATATATGATGTGTAGTCTATGTAATATATGGTGTGTGTAGTCCATGTAACATATGATGTGTAGTCCATGTAATATATGGTGTGTGTAGTCCATGTAATATATGGTGTGTGTAGTCCATGTAATATATGGTGTGTGTAGTCCATGTAATATATGATGTGTGTAGTCCATGTAATATATGATGTGTAGTCCATGTAATATATGGTGTGTGTAGTCCATGTAATATATGGTGTGTGTAGTCCATGTAATATATGGTGTGTGTAGTCCATGTAATATATGGTGTGTGTAGTCCATGTAATATATGATGTGTAGTCCATGTAATATATGGTGTGTGTAGTCCATGTAATATATGGTGTGTGTAGTCCATGTAATATATGATGTGTGTAGTCCATGTAATATATGATGTGTAGTCTATGTAATATATGGTGTGTGTAGTCCATGTAACATATGATGTGTAGTCCATGTAATATATGGTGTGTGTAGTCCATGTAATATATGGTGTGTGTAGTCCATGTAATATATGGTGTGTGTAGTCCATGTAATATATGATGTGTGTAGTCCATGTAATATATGATGTGTAGTCCATGTAATATATGGTGTGTGTAGTCCATGTAATATATGATGTGTAGTCCATGTAATATATGGTGTGTGTAGTCCATGTAATATATGGTGTGTAGTCCATGTAATATATGGTGTGTGTAGTCCATGTAATATATGGTGTGTGTAGTCCATGTAATATATGGTGTGTGTAGTCCATGTAATATATGATGTGTGTAGTCCATGTAATATATGGTGTGTAGTCCATGTAATATATGATGTGTAGTCCATGTAATATATAGTGTGTGTAGTCCACGTAATATATGGTGTGTGTAGTCCATGTAATATATGATGTGTGTAGTCCATGTAATATATGGTGTGTGTAGTCCATGTAATATATGGTGTGTAGTCCATGTAATATATGGTGTGTAATCCATGTAATATATGATGTGTAGTCCATGTAATATATGATGTGTGTAGTCCATGTAATATATGATGTGTGTAGTCCATGTAATATATGGTGTGTGTAGTCCATGTAATATATGGTGTGTGTAGTCCATGTAATATATGATGTGTGTAGTCCATGTAATATATGGTGTGTGTAGTCCATGTAATATATGGTGTGTGTAGTCCATGTAATATATGATGTGTGTAGTCCATGTAATATATGATGTGTAGTCCATGTAATATATGGTGTGTGTAGTCCATGTAATATATGGTGTGTGTAGTCCATGTAATATATGGTGTGTGTAGTCCATGTAATATATGATGTGTAGTCCATGTAATATATGGTGTGTGTAGTCCATGTAATATATGGTGTGTGTAGTCCATGTAATATATGATGTGTGTAGTCCATGTAATATATGATGTGTAGTCTATGTAATATATGGTGTGTGTAGTCCATGTAACATATGATGTGTAGTCCATGTAATATATGGTGTGTGTAGTCCATGTAATATATGGTGTGTGTAGTCCATGTAATATATGGTGTGTGTAGTCCATGTAATATATGATGTGTGTAGTCCATGTAATATATGATGTGTAGTCCATGTAATATATGGTGTGTGTAGTCCATGTAATATATGATGTGTGTCCATGTAATATATGGTGTGTGTAGTCCATGTAATATATGGTGTGTAGTCCATGTAATATATGGTGTGTGTAGTCCATGTAATATATGGTGTGTGTAGTCCATGTAATATATGGTGTGTGTAGTCCATGTAATATATGATGTGTGTAGTCCATGTAATATATGGTGTGTAGTCCATGTAATATATGATGTGTAGTCCATGTAATATATAGTGTGTGTAGTCCACGTAATATATGGTGTGTAGTCCATGTAATATATGATGTGTGTAGTCCATGTAATATATGATGTGTGTAGTCCATGTAATATATGATGTGTAGTCCATGTAATATATGGTGTGTGTAGTCCATGTAATATATGGTGTGTAGTCCATGTAATATATGGTGTGTGTAGTCCATGTAATATATGGTGTGTATAGTCCATGTAATATATGATGTGTAGTCCATGTAATATATGGTGTGTAGTCCATGTAATATATGATGTGTAGTCCATGTAATATATGATGTGTGTAGTCCATGTAATATATGATGTGTGTAGTCCATGTAATATATGGTGTGTGTAGTCCATGTAATATATGGTGTGTGTAGTCCATGTAATATATGGTGTGTAGTCCATGTAATATATGGTGTGTGTAGTCCATGTAATATATGGTGTGTAGTCCATGTAATATATGGTGTGTGTAGTCATGTAATATATGGTGTGTAGTCCATGTAATATATGATGTGTAGTCCATGTAATATATGGTGTGTGTAGTCCATGTAATATATGGTGTGTAGTCCATGTAATATATGGTGTGTAGTCCATGTAATATATGATGTGTGTAGTCCATGTAATATATGGTGTGTGTAGTCCATGTAATATATGGTGTGTGTAGTCCATGTAATATATGATGTGTAGTCCATGTAATATATGGTGTGTAGTCCATGTAATATATGATGTGTGTAGTCCATGTAATATATGGCGTGTGTAGTCCATGTAATATATGGTGTGTGTAGTCCATGTAATATATGGTGTGTAGTCCATGTAATATATGGTGTGTGTAGTCCATGTAATATATGGTGTGTGTAGTCCATGTAATATATGGTGTGTGTAGTCCATGTAATATATGGTGTGTGTAGTCCATGTAATATATGGTGTGTAGTCCATGTAATATATGATGTGTAGTCCATGTAATATATGATGTGTAGTCCATGTAATATATGGTGTGTGTAGTCCATGTAATATATGGTGTGTGTAGTCCATGTAATATATGGTGTGTAGTCCATGTAATATATGATGTGTAGTCCATGTAATATATGGTGTGTGTAGTCCATGTAATATATGGTGTGTGTAGTCCATGTAATATATGGTGTGTGTAGTCCATGTAATATATGGTGTGTGTAGTCCATGTAATATATGGTGTGTGTAGTCCATGTAATATATGGTGTGTGTAGTCCATGTAATATATGGTGTGTGTAGTCCATGTAATATATGGTGTGTGTAGTCCATGTAATATATGATGTGTGTAGTCCATGTAATATATGGTGTGTGTAGTCCATGTAATATATGGTGTGTGTAGTCCATGTAATATATGATGTGTGTAGTCCATGTAATATATGGTGTGTGTAGTCCATGTAATATATGGTGTGTGTAGTCCATGTAATATATGATGTGTGTAGTCCATGTAATATATGATGTGTGTAGTCCATGTAATATATGATGTGTAGTCTATGTAATATATGGTGTGTGTAGTCCATGTAACATATGATGTGTAGTCCATGTAATATATGGTGTGTGTAGTCCATGTAATATATGGTGTGTGTAGTCCATGTAATATATGGTGTGTAGTCCATGTAATATATGATGTGTAGTCCATGTAATATATGGTGTGTGTAGTCCATGTAATATATGGTGTGTGTAGTCCATGTAATATATGGTGTGTGTAGTCCATGTAACATATGATGTGTAGTCCATGTAATATATGGTGTGTGTAGTCCATGTAATATATGGTGTGTGTAGTCCATGTAATATATGGTGTGTGTAGTCCATGTAATATATGATGTGTGTAGTCCATGTAATATATGATGTGTAGTCCATGTAATATATGTGTGTGTAGTCCATGTAATATATGATGTGTAGTCCATGTAATATATGGTGTGTGTAGTCCATGTAATATATGGTGTGTAGTCCATGTAATATATGGTGTGTGTAGTCCATGTAATATATGGTGTGTGTAGTCCATGTAATATATGGTGTGTGTAGTCCATGTAATATATGATGTGTAGTCCATGTAATATATAGTGTGTGTAGTCCACGTAATATATGGTGTGTGTAGTCCATGTAATATATGATGTGTGTAGTCCATGTAATATATGATGTGTGTAGTCCATGTAATATATGATGTGTAGTCCATGTAATATATGGTGTGTGTAGTCCATGTAATATATGGTGTGTGTAGTCCATGTAATATATGGTGTGTGTAGTCCATGTAATATATGATGTGTAGTCCATGTAATATATAGTGTGTGTAGTCCACGTAATATATGGTGTGTGTAGTCCATGTAATATATGATGTGTGTAGTCCATGTAATATATGATGTGTGTAGTCCATGTAATATATGATGTGTAGTCCATGTAATATATGGTGTGTAGTCCATGTAATATATGGTGTGTAGTCCATGTAATATATGGTGTGTGTAGTCCATGTAATATATGGTGTGCATAGTCCATGTAATATGATGTGTAGTCCATGTAATATATGGTGTGTAGTCCATGTAATATATGATGTGTAGTCCATGTAATATATGATGTGTGTAGTCAATGTAATATATGATGTGTGTAGTCCATGTAATATATGGTGTGTGTAGTCCATGTAATATATGGTGTGTGTAGTCCATGTAATATATGGTGTGTAGTCCATGTAATATATGGTGTGTGTAGTCCATGTAATATATGGTGTGTAGTCCATGTAATATATGGTGTGTGTAGTCCATGTAATATATGGTGTGTAGTCCATGTAATATATGGTGTGTGTAGTCCATGTAATATATGGTGTGTGTAGTCCATGTAATATATGGTGTGTGTAGTCCATGTAATATATGGTGTGTGTAGTCCATGTAATATATGGTGTGTGTAGTCCATGTAATATATGATGTGTAGTCCATGTAATATATGATGTGTAGTCCATGTAATATATGGTGTGTGTAGTCCATGTAATATATGGTGTGTGTAGTCCATGTAATATATGGTGTGTAGTCCATGTAATATATGGTGTGTGTAGTCATGTAATATATGGTGTGTAGTCCATGTAATATATGATGTGTAGTCTATGTAATATATGGTGTGTGTAGTCCATGTAATATATGGTGTGTAGTCCATGTAATATATGTGTGTAGTCCATGTAATATATGATGTGTGTAGTCCATGTAATATATGGTGTGTGTAGTCCATGTAATATATGGTGTGTGTAGTCCATGTAATATATGATGTGTAGTCCATGTAATATATGGTGTGTAGTCCATGTAATATATGATGTGTGTAGTCCATGTAATATATGGCGTGTGTAGTCCATGTAATATATGGTGTGTGTAGTCCATGTAATATATGGTGTGTAGTCCATGTAATATATGGTGTGTGTAGTCATGTAATATATGGTGTGTGTAAGTCCATGTAATATATGGTGTGTGTAGTCCATGTAATATATGGTGTGTGTAGTCCATGTAATATATGGTGTGTAGTCCATGTAATATATGATGTGTAGTCCATGTAATATATGATGTGTAGTCCATGTAATATATGGTGTGTGTAGTCCATTTAATATATGGTGTGTGTAGTCCATGTAATATATGGTGTGTAGTCCATGTAATATATGGTGTGTAGTCCATGTAATATATGGTGTGTAGTCCATGTAATATATGGTGTGTGTAGTCCATGTAATATATGGTGTGTGTAGTCCATGTAATATATGGTGTGTGTAGTCCATGTAATATATGGTGTGTGTAGTCCATGTAATATATGGTGTGTGTAGTCCATGTAATATATGGTGTGTGTAGTCCATGTAATATATGGTGTGTGTAGTCCATGTAATATATGGTGTGTGTAGTCCATGTAATATATGATGTGTGTAGTCCATGTAATATATGGTGTGTGTAGTCCATGTAATATATGGTGTGTGTAGTCCATGTAATATATGATGTGTGTAGTCCATGTAATATATGGTGTGTGTAGTCCATGTAATATATGGTGTGTGTAGTCCATGTAATATATGATGTGTGTAGTCCATGTAATATATGATGTGTAGTCCATGTAATATATGGTGTGTGTAGTCCATGTAATATATGGTGTGTGTAGTCCATGTAATATATGGTGTGTGTAGTCCATGTAATATATGATGTGTAGTCCATGTAATATATGGTGTGTGTAGTCCATGTAATATATGGTGTGTGTAGTCCATGTAATATATTATGTGTGTAGTCCATGTAATATATGATGTGTAGTCTATGTAATATATGGTGTGTGTAGTCCATGTAACATATGATGTGTAGTCCATGTAATATATGGTGTGTGTAGTCCATGTAATATATGGTGTGTGTAGTCCATGTAATATATGGTGTGTGTAGTCCATGTAATATATGATGTGTGTAGTCCATGTAATATATGATGTGTAGTCCATGTAATATATGGTGTGTGTAGTCCATGTAATATATGATGTGTAGTCCATGTAATATATGGTGTGTGTAGTCCATGTAATATATGGTGTGTAGTCCATGTAATATATGGTGTGTGTAGTCCATGTAATATATGGTGTGTGTAGTCCATGTAATATATGGTGTGTGTAGTCCATGTAATATATGATGTGTGTAGTCCATGTAATATATGGTGTGTAGTCCATGTAATATATGATGTGTAGTCCATGTAATATATAGTGTGTGTAGTCCACGTAATATATGGTGTGTGTAGTCCATGTAATATATGATGTGTGTAGTCCATGTAATATATGGTGTGTGTAGTCCATGTAATATATGGTGTGTAGTCCATGTAATATATGGTGTGTAATCCATGTAATATATGATGTGTAGTCCATGTAATATATGGTGTGTGTAGTCCATGTAATATATGGTGTGTGTAGTCCATGTAATATATGGTGTGTGTAGTCCATGTAATATATGGTGTGTGTAGTCCATGTAATATATGGTGTGTGTAGTCCATGTAATATATGGTGTGTGTAGTCCATGTAATATATGATGTGTAGTCCATGTAATATATGGTGTGTGTAGTCCATGTAATATATGGTGTGTAGTCCATGTAATATATGGTGTGTAGTCCATGTAATATATGGTGTGTAGTCCATGTAATATATGATGTGTAGTCCATGTAATATATGGTGTGTGTAGTCCATGTAATATATGGTGTGTGTAGTCCATGTAATATATGGTGTGTGTAGTCCATGTAATATATGGTGTGTGTAGTCCATGTAATATATGATGTGTGTAGTCCATGTAATATATGGTGTGTAGTCCATGTAATATATGGTGTGTGTAGTCCATGTAATATATGGTGTGTGTAGTCCATGTAATATATGGTGTGTGTAGTCCATGTAATATATGGTGTGTGTAGTCCATGTAATATATGGTGTGTGTAGTCCATGTAATATATGGTGTGTGTAGTCCATGTAATATATGGTGTGTGTAGTCCATGTAATATATGATGTGTGTAGTCCATGTAATATATGGTGTGTAGTCCATGTAATATATGGTGTGTGTAGTCCATGTAATATATGGTGTGTGTAGTCCATGTAATATATGGTGTGTGTAGTCCATGTAATATATGGTGTGTGTAGTCCATGTAATATATGGTGTGTGTAGTCCATGTAATATATGGTGTGTGTAGTCCATGTAATATATGGTGTGTGTAGTCCATGTAATATATGGTGTGTGTAGTCCATGTAATATATGGTGTGTATAGTCCATGTAATATATGATGTGTGTAGTCCATGTAATATATGGTGTGTGTAGTCCATGTAATATATGGTGTGTGTAGTCCATGTAATATATGGTGTGTGTAGTCCATGTAATATATGGTGTGTATAGTCCATGTAATATATGATGTGTGTAGTCCATGTAATATATGGTGTGTGTGTAGTCCATGTAATATATGATGTGTGTAGTCCATGTAATATATGGTGTGTGTAGTCCATGTAATATATGGTGTGTGTAGTCCATGTAATATATGATGTGTAGTCCATGTAATATATGGTGTGTAGTCCATGTAATATATGGTGTGTAGTCCATGTAATATATGGTGTGTGTAGTCCATGTAATATATGGTGTGTGTAGTCCATGTAATATATGGTGTGTGTAGTCCATGTAATATATGATGTGTGTAGTCCATGTAATATATGGTGTGTAGTCCATGTAATATATGATGTGTAGTCCATGTAATATATAGTGTGTGTAGTCCACGTAATATATGGTGTGTGTAGTCCATGTAATATATGATGTGTGTAGTCCATGTAATATATGGTGTGTGTAGTCCATGTAATATATGGTGTGTAGTCCATGTAATATATGGTGTGTAATCCATGTAATATATGATGTGTAGTCCATGTAATATATGGTGTGTGTAGTCCATGTAATATATGGTGTGTGTAGTCCATGTAATATATGGTGTGTGTAGTCCATGTAATATATGGTGTGTGTAGTCCATGTAATATATGGTGTGTGTAGTCCATGTAATATATGGTGTGTGTAGTCCATGTAATATATGATGTGTAGTCCATGTAATATATGGTGTGTGTAGTCCATGTAATATATGGTGTGTAGTCCATGTAATATATGGTGTGTAGTCCATGTAATATATGGTGTGTAGTCCATGTAATATATGATGTGTAGTCCATGTAATATATGGTGTGTGTAGTCCATGTAATATATGGTGTGTGTAGTCCATGTAATATATGGTGTGTGTAGTCCATGTAATATATGGTGTGTAGTCCATGTAATATATGGTGTGTGTAGTCCATGTAATATATGGTGTGTGTAGTCCATGTAATATATGGTGTGTGTAGTCCATGTAATATATGGTGTGTGTAGTCCATGTAATATATGGTGTGTGTAGTCCATGTAATATATGGTGTGTGTAGTCCATGTGATATATGGTGTGTGTAGTCCATGTAATATATGGTGTGTATAGTCCACGTAATATATGATGTGTGTAGTCCATGTAATATATGGTGTGTGTAGTCCATGTAATATATGGTGTGTGTAGTCCATGTAATATATGGTGTGTGTAGTCCATGTAATATATGGTGTGTATAGTCCATGTAATATATGATGTGTGTAGTCCATGTAATATATGGTGTGTGTGTAGTCCATGTAATATATGATGTGTGTAGTCCATGTAATATATGGTGTGTGTAGTCCATGTAATATATGGTGTGTGTAGTCCATGTAATATATGATGTGTAGTCCATGTAATATATGGTGTGTGTAGTCCATGTAATATATGGTGTGTGTAGTCCATGTAATATATGATGTGTAGTCCATGTAATATATGGTGTGTAGTCCATGTAATATATGATGTGTAGTCCATGTAATATATGATGTGTGTAGTCCATGTAATATATGATGTGTGTAGTCCATGTAATATATGGTGTGTGTAGTCCATGTAATATATGGTGTGTGTAGTCCATGTAATATATGGTGTGTGTAGTCCATGTAATATATGGTGTGTGTAGTCCATGTAATATATGGTGTGTGTAGTCATGTAATATATGGTGTGTAGTCCATGTAATATATGATGTGTAGTCCATGTAATATATGGTGTGTAGTCCATGTAATATATGGTGTGTAGTCCATGTAATATATGATGTGTGTAGTCCATGTAATATATGGTGTGTGTAGTCCATGTAATATATGGTGTGTGTAGTCCATGTAATATATGGTGTGTAGTCCATGTAATATATGGTGTGTGTGTAGTCCATGTAATATATGGTGTGTGTAGTCCATGTAATATATGGTGTGTGTAGTCCATGTAATATATGGTGTGTGTAGTCCATGTAATATATGGTGTGTAGTCCATGTAATATATGATGTGTAGTCCATGTAATATATGCTGTGTGTAGTCCATGTAATATATGATGTGTGTAGTCCATGTAATATATGGTGTGTGTAGTCCATGTAATATATGGTGTGTAGTCCATGTAATATATGGTGTGTGTAGTCCATGTAATATATGGTGTGTGTAGTCCATGTAATATATGGTGTGTGTAGTCCATGTAATATATGATGTGTAGTCCATGTAATATATGCTGTGTGTAGTCCATGTAATATATGCTGTGTGTAGTCCATGTAATATATGATGTGTGTAGTCCATGTAATATATGGTGTGTGTAGTCCATGTAATATATGATGTGTAG
>NW_028156219.1:0-25513 GCF_964263955.1 Coregonus lavaretus | reverse complement strand
TAGGCTGCAGCAGGGTCTCTATGTTATAATGGTTAGACCTCTATAGGCTGCAGCAGGGTCTCTATGTTATAATGGTTAGACCTTCCTCTATAGGCTGCAGCAGGGTCTCTATGTTATAATGGTTAGACCTTCCTCTATAGGCTGCAGCAGGGTCTCTATGTTATAATGGTTAGACCTTCCTCTATAGGCTGCAGCAGGGTCTCTATGTTATAATGGTTAGACCTCCTGAGTTCTATAGGCTGCAGCAGGGTCTCTATGTTATAATGGTTAGACCTTCCTCTATAGGCTGCAGCAGGGTCTCTATGTTATAATGGTTAGACCTTCCTCTATAGGCTGCAGCAGGGTCTCTATGTTATAATGGTTAGACCTCTATAGGCTGCAGCAGGGTCTCTATGTTATAATGGTTAGACCTTCCTCTATAGGCTGCAGCAGGGTCTCTATGTTATAATGGTTAGACCTTCCTCTATAGGCTGCAGCAGGGTCTCTATGTTATAATGGTTAGACCTTCCTCTATAGGCTGCAGCAGGGTCTCTATGTTATAATGGTTAGACCTCTATAGGCTGCAGCAGGGTCTCTATGTTATAATGGTTAGACCTCTATAGGCTGCAGCAGGGTCTCTATGTTATAATGGTTAGACCTTCCTCTATAGGCTGCAGCAGGGTCTCTATGTTATAATGGTTAGACCTTCCTCTATAGGCTGCAGCAGGGTCTCTATGTTATAATGGTTAGACCTTCCTCTATAGGCTGCAGCAGGGTCTCTATGTTATAATGGTTAGACCTTCCTCTATAGGCTGCAGCAGGGTCTCTATGTTATAATGGTTAGACCTTCCTCTATAGGCTGCAGCAGGGTCTCTATGTTATAATGGTTAGACCTCTATAGGCTGCAGCAGGGTCTCTATGTTATAATGGTTAGACCTTCCTCTATAGGCTGCAGCAGGGTCTCTATGTTATAATGGTTAGACCTTCCTCTATAGGCTGCAGCAGGGTCTCTATGTTATAATGGTTAGACCTTCCTCTATAGGCTGCAGCAGGGTCTCTATGTTATAATGGTTAGACCTTCCTCTATAGGCTGCAGCAGGGTCTCTATGTTATAATGGTTAGATCCTCTATAGGCTGCAGCAGGGTCTCTATGTTATAATGGTTAGACCTTCCTCTATAGGCTGCAGCAGGGTCTCTATGTTATAATGGTTAGACCTTCCTCTATAGGCTGCAGCAGGGTCTCTATGTTATAATGGTTAGACCTTCCTCTATAGGCTGCAGCAGGGTCTCTATGTTATAATGGTTAGACCTTCCTCTATAGGCTGCAGCAGGGTCTCTATGTTATAATGGTTAGACCTTCCTCTATAGGCTGCAGCAGGGTCTCTATGTTATAATGGTTAGACCTTCCTCTATAGGCTGCAGCAGGGTCTCTATGTTATAATGGTTAGACCCTCTATAGGCTGCAGCAGGGTCTCTATGTTATAATGGTTAGACCTTCCTCTATAGGCTGCAGCAGGGTCTCTATGTTATAATGGTTAGACCTTCTCTATAGGCTGCAGCAGGGTCTCTATGTTATAATGGTTAGACCTTCCTCTATAGGCTGCAGCAGGGTCTCTATGTTATAATGGTTAGACCTTCCTCTATAGGCTGCAGCAGGGTCTCTATGTTATAATGGTTAGACCTTCCTCTATAGGCTGCAGCAGGGTCTCTATGTTATAATGGTTAGACCTTCCTCTATAGGCTGCAGCAGGGTCTCTATGTTATAATGGTTAGACCTTCTATAGGCTGCAGCAGGGTCTCTATGTTATAATGGTTAGACCTTCCTCTATAGGCTGCAGCAGGGTCTCTATGTTATAATGGTTAGACCTTCCTCTATAGGCTGCAGCAGGGTCTCTATGTTATAATGGTTAGACCTTCCTCTATAGGCTGCAGCAGGGTCTCTATGTTATAATGGTTAGACCTTCCTCTATAGGCTGCAGCAGGGTCTCTATGTTATAATGGTTAGACCTTCCTCTATAGGCTGCAGCAGGGTCTCTATGTTATAATGGTTAGACCCTTCCTCTATAGGCTGCAGCAGGGTCTCTATGTTATAATGGTTAGACCTTCTCTATAGGCTGCAGCAGGGTCTCTATGTTATAATGGTTAGACCTTCCTCTATAGGCTGCAGCAGGGTCTCTATGTTATAATGGTTAGACCTCCTATAGGCTGCAGCAGGGTCTCTATGTTATAATGGTTAGACCTTCCTCTATAGGCTGCAGCAGGGTCTCTATGTTATAATGGTTAGACCTCTTTCCTCTATAGGCTGCAGCAGGGTCTCTATGTTATAATGGTTAGACCTTCCTCTATAGGCTGCAGCAGGGTCTCTATGTTATAATGGTTAGACCTTCCTCTATAGGCTGCAGCAGGGTCTCTATGTTATAATGGTTAGACCTTCCTCTATAGGCTGCAGCAGGGTCTCTATGTTATAATGGTTAGACCTTCCTCTATAGGCTGCAGCAGGGTCTCTATGTTATAATGGTTAGACCTTCCTCTATAGGCTGCAGCAGGGTCTCTATGTTATAATGGTTAGACCTTCCTCTATAGGCTGCAGCAGGGTCTCTATGTTATAATGGTTAGATTTCCTCTATAGGCTGCAGCAGGGTCTCTATGTTATAATGGTTAGACCTTCCTCTATAGGCTGCAGCAGGGTCTCTATGTTATAATGGTTAGACCTTCCTCTATAGGCTGCAGCAGGGTCTCTATGTTATAATGGTTAGACCTTCCTCTATAGGCTGCAGCAGGGTCTCTATGTTATAATGGTTAGACCTTCCTCTATAGGCTGCAGCAGGGTCTCTATGTTATAATGGTTAGACCTTCCTCTATAGGCTGCAGCAGGGTCTCTATGTTATAATGGTTAGACCTTCCTCTATAGGCTGCAGCAGGGTCTCTATGTTATAATGGTTAGACCTTCCTCTATAGGCTGCAGCAGGGTCTCTATGTTATAATGGTTAGACCTTCCTCTATAGGCTGCAGCAGGGTCTCTATGTTATAATGGTTAGACCTTCCTCTATAGGCTGCAGCAGGGTCTCTATGTTATAATGGTTAGACCTCTATAGGCTGCAGCAGGGTCTCTATGTTATAATGGTTAGACCTTCCTCTATAGGCTGCAGCAGGGTCTCTATGTTATAATGGTTAGACCTTCCTCTATAGGCTGCAGCAGGGTCTCTATGTTATAATGGTTAGACCTTCCTCTATAGGCTGCAGCAGGGTCTCTATGTTATAATGGTTAGACCTTCCTCTATAGGCTGCAGCAGGGTCTCTATGTTATAATGGTTAGACCTTCCTCTATAGGCTGCAGCAGGGTCTCTATGTTATAATGGTTAGACCTTCCTCTATAGGCTGCAGCAGGGTCTCTATGTTATAATGGTTAGACCTTCCTCTATAGGCTGCAGCAGGGTCTCTATGTTATAATGGTTAGACCTTCCTCTATAGGCTGCAGCAGGGTCTCTATGTTATAATGGTTAGACCTTCCTCTATAGGCTGCAGCAGGGTCTCTATGTTATAATGGTTAGACCTTCCTCTATAGGCTGCAGCAGGGTCTCTATGTTATAATGGTTAGACCTTCCTCTATAGGCTGCAGCAGGGTCTCTATGTTATAATGGTTAGACCTTCCTCTATAGGCTGCAGCAGGGTCTCTATGTTATAATGGTTAGACCTTCCTCTATAGGCTGCAGCAGGGTCTCTATGTTATAATGGTTAGACCTCTATAGGCTGCAGCAGGGTCTCTATGTTATAATGGTTAGACCTTCCTCTATAGGCTGCAGCAGGGTCTCTATGTTATAATGGTTAGACCTCTATAGGCTGCAGCAGGGTCTCTATGTTATAATGGTTAGACCTTCCTCTATAGGCTGCAGCAGGGTCTCTATGTTATAATGGTTAGACCTTCCTCTATAGGCTGCAGCAGGGTCTCTATGTTATAATGGTTAGACCTTCCTCTATAGGCTGCAGCAGGGTCTCTATGTTATAATGGTTAGACCTTCCTCTATAGGCTGCAGCAGGGTCTCTATGTTATAATGGTTAGACCTTCCTCTATAGGCTGCAGCAGGGTCTCTATGTTATAATGGTTAGACCTTCCTCTATAGGCTGCAGCAGGGTCTCTATGTTATAATGGTTAGACCTTCCTCTATAGGCTGCAGCAGGGTCTCTATGTTATAATGGTTAGACCTCTATAGGCTGCAGCAGGGTCTCTATGTTATAATGGTTAGACCTTCCTCTATAGGCTGCAGCAGGGTCTCTATGTTATAATGGTTAGACCTTCCTCTATAGGCTGCAGCAGGGTCTCTATGTTATAATGGTTAGACCTTCCTCTATAGGCTGCAGCAGGGTCTCTATGTTATAATGGTTAGACCTTCCTCTATAGGCTGCAGCAGGGTCTCTATGTTATAATGGTTAGACCTTCCTCTATAGGCTGCAGCAGGGTCTCTATGTTATAATGGTTAGACCTTCCTCTATAGGCTGCAGCAGGGTCTCTATGTTATAATGGTTAGACCTTCCTCTATAGGCTGCAGCAGGGTCTCTATGTTATAATGGTTAGACCTCCTCTATAGGCTGCAGCAGGGTCTCTATGTTATAATGGTTAGACCTTCCTCTATAGGCTGCAGCAGGGTCTCTATGTTATAATGGTTAGACCTCTATAGGCTGCAGCAGGGTCTCTATGTTATAATGGTTAGACCTTCCTCTATAGGCTGCAGCAGGGTCTCTATGTTATAATGGTTAGACCTCTATAGGCTGCAGCAGGGTCTCTATGTTATAATGGTAGACCTTCCTCTATAGGCTGCAGCAGGGTCTCTATGTTATAATGGTTAGACCTTCCCTCTATAGGCTGCAGCAGGGTCTCTATGTTATAATGGTTAGACCTTCCTCTATAGGCTGCAGCAGGGTCTCTATGTTATAATGGTTAGACCTTCTATAGGCTGCAGCAGGGTCTCTATGTTATAATGGTTAGACCTTCCTCTATAGGCTGCAGCAGGGTCTCTATGTTATAATGGTTAGACCTTCCTATAGGCTGCAGCAGGGTCTCTATGTTATAATGGTTAGACCTTCCTCTATAGGCTGCAGCAGGGTCTCTATGTTATAATGGTTAGACCTTCCTCTATAGGCTGCAGCAGGGTCTCTATGTTATAATGGTTAGACCTTCCTCTATAGGCTGCAGCAGGGTCTCTATGTTATAATGGTTAGACCTTCCTCTATAGGCTGCAGCAGGGTCTCTATGTTATAATGGTTAGACCTTCTCTATAGGCTGCAGCAGGGTCTCTATGTTATAATGGTTAGACCTTCCTCTATAGGCTGCAGCAGGGTCTCTATGTTATAATGGTTAGACCTTCCTCTATAGGCTGCAGCAGGGTCTCTATGTTATAATGGTTAGACCTCTATAGGCTGCAGCAGGGTCTCTATGTTATAATGGTTAGACCTTCTATAGGCTGCAGCAGGGTCTCTATGTTATAATGGTTAGACCTTCCTCTATAGGCTGCAGCAGGGTCTCTATGTTATAATGGTTAGACCTTCCTATAGGCTGCAGCAGGGTCTCTATGTTATAATGGTTAGACCTTCCTCTATAGGCTGCAGCAGGGTCTCTATGTTATAATGGTTAGACCTTCCTCTATAGGCTGCAGCAGGGTCTCTATGTTATAATGGTTAGACCTTCCTCTATAGGCTGCAGCAGGGTCTCTATGTTATAATGGTTAGACCTTCCTCTATAGGCTGCAGCAGGGTCTCTATGTTATAATGGTTAGACCTTCCTCTATAGGCTGCAGCAGGGTCTCTATGTTATAATGGTTAGACCTTCCTCTATAGGCTGCAGCAGGGTCTCTATGTTATAATGGTTAGACCTTCCTCTATAGGCTGCAGCAGGGTCTCTATGTTATAATGGTTAGACCTCTATAGGCTGCAGCAGGGTCTCTATGTTATAATGGTTAGACCTTCCTCTATAGGCTGCAGCAGGGTCTCTATGTTATAATGGTTAGACCTTCCTCTATAGGCTGCAGCAGGGTCTCTATGTTATAATGGTTAGACCTCTATAGGCTGCAGCAGGGTCTCTATGTTATAATGGTTAGACCTTCCTCTATAGGCTGCAGCAGGGTCTCTATGTTATAATGGTTAGACCTTCCTCTATAGGCTGCAGCAGGGTCTCTATGTTATAATGGTTAGACCTTCCTCTATAGGCTGCAGCAGGGTCTCTATGTTATAATGGTTAGACCTCTATAGGCTGCAGCAGGGTCTCTATGTTATAATGGTTAGACCTTCCTCTATAGGCTGCAGCAGGGTCTCTATGTTATAATGGTTAGACCTTCCTCTATAGGCTGCAGCAGGGTCTCTATGTTATAATGGTTAGACCCTCTATAGGCTGCAGCAGGGTCTCTATGTTATAATGGCTAGACCTTCCTCTATAGGCTGCAGCAGGGTCTCTATGTTATAATGGTTAGACCTTCCTCTATAGGCTGCAGCAGGGTCTCTATGTTATAATGGTTAGACCTCTATAGGCTGCAGCAGGGTCTCTATGTTATAATGGTTAGACCTTCCTCTATAGGCTGCAGCAGGGTCTCTATGTTATAATGGTTAGACCTTCCTCTATAGGCTGCAGCAGGGTCTCTATGTTATAATGGTTAGACCTTCCTCTATAGGCTGCAGCAGGGTCTCTATGTTATAATGGTTAGACCTTCCTCTATAGGCTGCAGCAGGGTCTCTATGTTATAATGGTTAGACCTTCCTCTATAGGCTGCAGCAGGGTCTCTATGTTATAATGGTTAGACCTCCTCTATAGGCTGCAGCAGGGTCTCTATGTTATAATGGTTAGACCTTCCTCTATAGGCTGCAGCAGGGTCTCTATGTTATAATGGTTAGACCTCCTCTATAGGCTGCAGCAGGGTCTCTATGTTATAATGGTTAGACCTTCCTCTATAGGCTGCAGCAGGGTCTCTATGTTATAATGGTTAGACCTCTATAGGCTGCAGCAGGGTCTCTATGTTATAATGGTTAGACCTTCCTCTATAGGCTGCAGCAGGGTCTCTATGTTATAATGGTTAGACCTTCCTCTATAGGCTGCAGCAGGGTCTCTATGTTATAATGGTTAGACCTTCCTCTATAGGCTGCAGCAGGGTCTCTATGTTATAATGGTTAGACCTTCCTCTATAGGCTGCAGCAGGGTCTCTATGTTATAATGGTTAGACCTTCCTCTATAGGCTGCAGCAGGGTCTCTATGTTATAATGGTTAGACCTTCCTCTATAGGCTGCAGCAGGGTCTCTATGTTATAATGGTTAGACCTTCCTCTATAGGCTGCAGCAGGGTCTCTATGTTATAATGGTTAGACCTTCCTCTATAGGCTGCAGCAGGGTCTCTATGTTATAATGGTTAGACCTTCCTCTATAGGCTGCAGCAGGGTCTCTATGTTATAATGGTTAGACCTTCCTCTATAGGCTGCAGCAGGGTCTCTATGTTATAATGGTTAGACCTTCCTCTATAGGCTGCAGCAGGGTCTCTATGTTATAATGGTTAGACCTCTATAGGCTGCAGCAGGGTCTCTATGTTATAATGGTTAGACCTTCCTCTATAGGCTGCAGCAGGGTCTCTATGTTATAATGGTTAGACCTTCCTCTATAGGCTGCAGCAGGGTCTCTATGTTATAATGGTTAGACCTTCCTCTATAGGCTGCAGCAGGGTCTCTATGTTATAATGGTTAGACCTTCCTCTATAGGCTGCAGCAGGGTCTCTATGTTATAATGGTTAGACCTTCCTCTATAGGCTGCAGCAGGGTCTCTATGTTATAATGGTTAGACCTTCCTCTATAGGCTGCAGCAGGGTCTCTATGTTATAATGGTTAGACCTTCCTCTATAGGCTGCAGCAGGGTCTCTATGTTATAATGGTTAGACCTTCCTCTATAGGCTGCAGCAGGGTCTCTATGTTATAATGGTTAGACCTTCCTCTATAGGCTGCAGCAGGGTCTCTATGTTATAATGGTTAGACCTTCCTCTATAGGCTGCAGCAGGGTCTCTATGTTATAATGGTTAGACCTTCCTCTATAGGCTGCATTTTTACAGCAGGGTCTCTATGTTATAATGGTAGACCTCCTCTATAGGCTGCAGCAGGGTCTCTATGTTATAATGGTTAGACCTTCCTCTATAGGCTGCAGCAGGGTCTCTATGTTATAATGGTTAGACCTCCTATAGGCTGCAGCAGGGTCTCTATGTTATAATGGTTAGACCTTCCTATAGGCTGCAGCAGGGTCTCTATGTTATAATGGTTAGACCTTCCTCTATAGGCTGCAGCAGGGTCTCTATGTTATAATGGTTAGACCTCTATAGGCTGCAGCAGGGTCTCTATGTTATAATGGTTAGACCTTCCTCTATAGGCTGCAGCAGGGTCTCTATGTTATAATGGTTAGACCTTCCTCTATAGGCTGCAGCAGGGTCTCTATGTTATAATGGTTAGACTCCTCTATAGGCTGCAGCAGGGTCTCTATGTTATAATGGTTAGACCCTCTATAGGCTGCAGCAGGGTCTCTATGTTATAATGGTTAGACCTTCCTCTATAGGCTGCAGCAGGGTCTCTATGTTATAATGGTTAGACCTTCCTCTATAGGCTGCAGCAGGGTCTCTATGTTATAATGGTTAGACCTTCCTCTATAGGCTGCAGCAGGGTCTCTATGTTATAATGGTTAACCCTTCCTCTATAGGCTGCAGCAGGGTCTCTATGTTATAATGGTTAGACCTCTATAGGCTGCAGCAGGGTCTCTATGTTATAATGGTTAGACCTTCCTCTATAGGCTGCAGCAGGGTCTCTATGTTATAATGGTTAGACCTTCCTCTATAGGCTGCAGCAGGGTCTCTATGTTATAATGGTTAGACCTTCCTCTATAGGCTGCAGCAGGGTCTCTATGTTATAATGGTTAGACCTCTATAGGCTGCAGCAGGGTCTCTATGTTATAATGGTTAGACCTTCCTCTATAGGCTGCAGCAGGGTCTCTATGTTATAATGGTTAGACCTTCCTCTATAGGCTGCAGCAGGGTCTCTATGTTATAATGGTTAGACTTCTTCTATAGGCTGCAGCAGGGTCTCTATGTTATAATGGTTAGACCTTCCTCTATAGGCTGCAGCAGGGTCTCTATGTTATAATGGTTAGACCTTCCTCTATAGGCTGCAGCAGGGTCTCTATGTTATAATGGTTAGACCTCTATAGGCTGCAGCAGGGTCTCTATGTTATAATGGTTAGACCTTCCTCTATAGGCTGCAGCAGGGTCTCTATGTTATAATGGTTAGACCTTCCTCTATAGGCTGCAGCAGGGTCTCTATGTTATAATGGTTAGACCTTCCTCTATAGGCTGCAGCAGGGTCTCTATGTTATAATGGTTAGACCTTCCTCTATAGGCTGCAGCAGGGTCTCTATGTTATAATGGTTAGACCTTCCTCTATAGGCTGCAGCAGGGTCTCTATGTTATAATGGTTAGACCTTCCTCTATAGGCTGCAGCAGGGTCTCTATGTTATAATGGTTAGACCTCCTATAGGCTGCAGCAGGGTCTCTATGTTATAATGGTTAGACCTTCCTCTATAGGCTGCAGCAGGGTCTCTATGTTATAATGGTTAGACCTTCCTCTATAGGCTGCAGCAGGGTCTCTATGTTATAATGGTTAGACCTTCCTCTATAGGCTGCAGCAGGGTCTCTATGTTATAATGGTTAGACCTTCTCTATAGGCTGCAGCAGGGTCTCTATGTTATAATGGTTAGACCTTCCTCTATAGGCTGCAGCAGGGTCTCTATGTTATAATGGTTAGACCTCTATAGGCTGCAGCAGGGTCTCTATGTTATAATGGTTAGACCTTCCTCTATAGGCTGCAGCAGGGTCTCTATGTTATAATGGTTAGACTTCCTCTATAGGCTGCAGCAGGGTCTCTATGTTATAATGGTTAGACCTCTATAGGCTGCAGCAGGGTCTCTATGTTATAATGGTTAGACCTTCCTCTATAGGCTGCAGCAGGGTCTCTATGTTATAATGGTTAGACCTTCCTCTATAGGCTGCAGCAGGGTCTCTATGTTATAATGGTTAGACCTTCCTCTATAGGCTGCAGCAGGGTCTCTATGTTATAATGGTTAGACCTTCCTCTATAGGCTGCAGCAGGGTCTCTATGTTATAATGGTTAGACCTTCCTCTATAGGCTGCAGCAGGGTCTCTATGTTATAATGGTTAGACCCCTCTATAGGCTGCAGCAGGGTCTCTATGTTATAATGGTTAGACCTCTCTATAGGCTGCAGCAGGGTCTCTATGTTATAATGGTTAGACCTTCCTCTATAGGCTGCAGCAGGGTCTCTATGTTATAATGGTTAGACCTTCCTCTATAGGCTGCAGCAGGGTCTCTATGTTATAATGGTTAGACCTTCCTCTATAGGCTGCAGCAGGGTCTCTATGTTATAATGGTTAGACCTTCCTCTATAGGCTGCAGCAGGGTCTCTATGTTATAATGGTTAGACCTTCCTCTATAGGCTGCAGCAGGGTCTCTATGTTATAATGGTTAGACCTCTATAGGCTGCAGCAGGGTCTCTATGTTATAATGGTTAGACCTTCCTCTATAGGCTGCAGCAGGGTCTCTATGTTATAATGGTTAGACCTTCCTCTATAGGCTGCAGCAGGGTCTCTATGTTATAATGGTTAGACCTTCCTCTATAGGCTGCAGCAGGGTCTCTATGTTATAATGGTTAGACCTCTATAGGCTGCAGCAGGGTCTCTATGTTATAATGGTTAGACCTTCCTCTATAGGCTGCAGCAGGGTCTCTATGTTATAATGGATAGACCTTCCTCTATAGGCTGCAGCAGGGTCTCTATGTTATAATGGTTAGACCTTCCTCTATAGGCTGCAGCAGGGTCTCTATGTTATAATGGTTAGACCTTCCTCTATAGGCTGCAGCAGGGTCTCTATGTTATAATGGTTAGACCTTCCTCTATAGGCTGCAGCAGGGTCTCTATGTTATAATGGTTAGACCTTCCTCTATAGGCTGCAGCAGGGTCTCTATGTTATAATGGTTAGACCTTCCTCTATAGGCTGCAGCAGGGTCTCTATGTTATAATGGTTTAGACCTCTATAGGCTGCAGCAGGGTCTCTATGTTATAATGGTTAGACTCCTCTATAGGCTGCAGCAGGGTCTCTATGTTATAATGGTTAGACCTTCCTCTATAGGCTGCAGCAGGGTCTCTATGTTATAATGGTTAGACCTTCCTCTATAGGCTGCAGCAGGGTCTCTATGTTATAATGGTTAGACCTTCCTCTATAGGCTGCAGCAGGGTCTCTATGTTATAATGGTTAGACCTTCCCCTATAGGCTGCAGCAGGGTCTCTATGTTATAATGGTTAGACCTTCCTCTATAGGCTGCAGCAGGGTCTCTATGTTATAATGGTTAGACCTTCCTCTATAGGCTGCAGCAGGGTCTCTATGTTATAATGGTTAGACCTCTATAGGCTGCAGCAGGGTCTCTATGTTATAATGGTTAGACCTCTATAGGCTGCAGCAGGGTCTCTATGTTATAATGGTTAGACCTTCCTCTATAGGCTGCAGCAGGGTCTCTATGTTATAATGGCTAGACCTTCCTCTATAGGCTGCAGCAGGGTCTCTATGTTATAATGGTTAGACCTTCCCTATAGGCTGCAGCAGGGTCTCTATGTTATAATGGTTAGACCTTCCTCTATAGGCTGCAGCAGGGTCTCTATGTTATAATGGTTAGACCTTCCTCTATAGGCTGCAGCAGGGTCTCTATGTTATAATGGTTAGACCTTCCTCTATAGGCTGCAGCAGGGTCTCTATGTTATAATGGCTAGACCTTCCTCTATAGGCTGCAGCAGGGTCTCTATGTTATAATGGTTAGACCTTCCTCTATAGGCTGCAGCAGGGTCTCTATGTTATAATGGTTAGACCTTCCTCTATAGGCTGCAGCAGGGTCTCTATGTTATAATGGTTAGACCTCCTATAGGCTGCAGCAGGGTCTCTATGTTATAATGGTTAGACCTTCCTCTATAGGCTGCAGCAGGGTCTCTATGTTATAATGGTTAGACCTTCCTCTATAGGCTGCAGCAGGGTCTCTATGTTATAATGGTTAGACCTTCCTCTATAGGCTGCAGCAGGGTCTCTATGTTATAATGGTTAGACCTTCCTATAGGCTGCAGCAGGGTCTCTATGTTATAATGGCTAGACCTTCCTCTATAGGCTGCAGCAGGGTCTCTATGTTATAATGGTTAGACCTTCCTCTATAGGCTGCAGCAGGGTCTCTATGTTATAATGGTTAGACCTTCCTCTATAG
This sequence comes from Coregonus lavaretus, assembly GCF_964263955.1. NCBI lineage: Eukaryota > Metazoa > Chordata > Actinopteri > Salmoniformes > Salmonidae > Coregonus > Coregonus lavaretus. The sequence goes on along the minus strand of NW_028156219.1, from coordinate 13,216 downwards.
GCTGCAGCAGGGTCTCTATGTTATAATGGTTAGACCTTCCTCTATAGGCTGCAGCAGGGTCTCTATGTTATAATGGTTAGACCTCTATAGGCTGCAGCAGGGTCTCTATGTTATAATGGTTAGACCTTCCTCTATAGGCTGCAGCAGGGTCTCTATGTTATAATGGTTAGACCTTCCTCTATAGGCTGCAGCAGGGTCTCTATGTTATAATGGTTAGACCTCTATAGGCTGCAGCAGGGTCTCTATGTTATAATGGTTAGACCTTCCTCTATAGGCTGCAGCAGGGTCTCTATGTTATAATGGTTAGACCTTCCTTCTATAGGCTGCAGCAGGGTCTCTATGTTATAATGGTTAGACCTTCCTCTATAGGCTGCAGCAGGGTCTCTATGTTATAATGGTTAGACCTTCCTCTATAGGCTGCAGCAGGGTCTCTATGTTATAATGGTTAGACCTTCCTCTATAGGCTGCAGCAGGGTCTCTATGTTATAATGGTTAGACCTTCCTCTATAGGCTGCAGCAGGGTCTCTATGTTATAATGGTTAGACCTTCCTCTATAGGCTGCAGCAGGGTCTCTATGTTATAATGGTTAGACCTTCCTCTATAGGCTGCAGCAGGGTCTCTATGTTATAATGGTTAGACCTTCTCTATAGGCTGCAGCAGGGTCTCTATGTTATAATGGTTAGACCTTCCTCTATAGGCTGCAGCAGGGTCTCTATGTTATAATGGTTAGACCTTCCTCTATAGGCTGCAGCAGGGTCTCTATGTTATAATGGTTAGACCTCTATAGGCTGCAGCAGGGTCTCTATGTTATAATGGTTAGACCTTCCTCTATAGGCTGCAGCAGGGTCTCTATGTTATAATGGTTAGACCTTCCTCTATAGGCTGCAGCAGGGTCTCTATGTTATAATGGTTAGACCTTCCTCTATAGGCTGCAGCAGGGTCTCTATGTTATAATGGTTAGACCTTCCTCTATAGGCTGCAGCAGGGTCTCTATGTTATAATGGTTAGACCTTCCTCTATAGGCTGCAGCAGGGTCTCTATGTTATAATGGTTAGACCTCTATAGGCTGCAGCAGGGTCTCTATGTTATAATGGTTAGACCTTCCTCTATAGGCTGCAGCAGGGTCTCTATGTTATAATGGTTAGACCTTCCCCTATAGGCTGCAGCAGGGTCTCTATGTTATAATGGTTAGACCTTCCTCTATAGGCTGCAGCAGGGTCTCTATGTTATAATGGTTAGACCTTCCTCTATAGGCTGCAGCAGGGTCTCTATGTTATAATGGTTAGACCTTCCTCTATAGGCTGCAGCAGGGTCTCTATGTTATAATGGTTAGACCTTCCTCTATAGGCTGCAGCAGGGTCTCTATGTTATAATGGTTAGACCTTCCTCTATAGGCTGCAGCAGGGTCTCTATGTTATAATGGTTAGACCTCTATAGGCTGCAGCAGGGTCTCTATGTTATAATGGTTAGACCTTCCGAGTCTATAGGCTGCAGCAGGGTCTCTATGTTATAATGGTTAGACCTTCCTCTATAGGCTGCAGCAGGGTCTCTATGTTATAATGGTTAGACCTTCCTCTATAGGCTGCAGCAGGGTCTCTATGTTATAATGGTTAGACCTTCCTCTATAGGCTGCAGCAGGGTCTCTATGTTATCATGGTTAGACCTTCCCTATAGGCTGCAGCAGGGTCTCTATGTTATAATGGTTAGACCTTCCTCTATAGGCTGCAGCAGGGTCTCTATGTTATAATGGTTAGACCTTCCTCTATAGGCTGCAGCAGGGTCTCTATGTTATAATGGTTAGACCTTCCTCTATAGGCTGCAGCAGGGTCTCTATGTTATAATGGTTAGACCTCTATAGGCTGCAGCAGGGTCTCTATGTTATAATGGATAGACCTTCCTCTATAGGCTGCAGCAGGGTCTCTATGTTATAATGGTTAGACCTTCCTCTATAGGCTGCAGCAGGGTCTCTATGTTATAATGGCTAGACCTTCCTCTATAGGCTGCAGCAGGGTCTCTATGTTATAATGGCTAGACCTTCCCTCTATAGGCTGCAGCAGGGTCTCTATGTTATAATGGTTAGATCTTCCCTCTATAGGCTGCAGCAGGGTCTCTATGTTATAATGGTTAGACCTTCCTCTATAGGCTGCAGCAGGGTCTCTATGTTATAATGGTTAGACCTTCCTCTATAGGCTGCAGCAGGGTCTCTATGTTATAATGGTTAGACCTCTATAGGCTGCAGCAGGGTCTCTATGTTATAATGGTTAGACCTCTATAGGCTGCAGCAGGGTCTCTATGTTATAATGGTTAGACCTCTATAGGCTGCAGCAGGGTCTCTATGTTATAATGGTTAGACCTTCCTCTATAGGCTGCAGCAGGGTCTCTATGTTATAATGGTTAGACCTTCCTCTATAGGCTGCAGCAGGGTCTCTATGTTATAATGGCTAGACCTTCCTCTATAGGCTGCAGCAGGGTCTCTATGTTATAATGGTTAGACCTTCCTCTATAGGCTGCAGCAGGGTCTCTATGTTATAATGGTTAGACCTTCCTCTATAGGCTGCAGCAGGGTCTCTATGTTATAATGGTTAGACCTCTATAGGCTGCAGCAGGGTCTCTATGTTATAATGGCTAGACCTTCCTCTATAGGCTGCAGCAGGGTCTCTATGTTATAATGGTTAGACCTCTATAGGCTGCAGCAGGGTCTCTATGTTATAATGGCTAGACCTTCCTCTATAGGCTGCAGCAGGGTCTCTATGTTATAATGGTTAGACCTTCCTCTATAGGCTGCAGCAGGGTCTCTATGTTATAATGGTTAGACCTTCCTCTATAGGCTGCAGCAGGGTCTCTATGTTATAATGGTTAGACCTTCCTCTATAGGCTGCAGCAGGGTCTCTATGTTATAATGGTTAGACCTTCCTCTATAGGCTGCAGCAGGGTCTCTATGTTATAATGGTTAGACCTTCCTCTATAGGCTGCAGCAGGGTCTCTATGTTATAATGGTTAGACCTCTATAGGCTGCAGCAGGGTCTCTATGTTATAATGGTTAGACCTTCCTCTATAGGCTGCAGCAGGGTCTCTATGTTATAATGGTTAGACCTTCCTCTATAGGCTGCAGCAGGGTCTCTATGTTATAATGGTTAGACCTTCCTCTATAGGCTGCAGCAGGGTCTCTATGTTATAATGGTTAGACCTTCCTCTATAGGCTGCAGCAGGGTCTCTATGTTATAATGGTTAGACCTCTATAGGCTGCAGCAGGGTCTCCATGTTATAATGGCTAGACCTTCCTCTATAGGCTGCAGCAGGGTCTCTATGTTATAATGGTTAGACCTTCCTCTATAGGCTGCAGCAGGGTCTCTATGTTATAATGGCTAGACCTTCCTCTATAGGCTGCAGCAGGGTCTCTATGTTATAATGGTTAGACCTTCCTCTATAGGCTGCAGCAGGGTCTCTATGTTATAATGGCTAGACCTTCCTCTATAGGCTGCAGCAGGGTCTCTATGTTATAATGGTTAGACCTTCCTCTATAGGCTGCAGCAGGGTCTCTATGTTATAATGGTTAGACCTTCCTCTATAGGCTGCAGCAGGGTCTCTATGTTATAATGGTTAGACCTCTATAGGCTGCAGCAGGGTCTCTATGTTATAATGGTTAGACCTTCCTCTATAGGCTGCAGCAGGGTCTCTATGTTATAATGGTTAGACCTTCCTCTATAGGCTGCAGCAGGGTCTCTATGTTATAATGGCTAGACCTTCCTCTATAGGCTGCAGCAGGGTCTCTATGTTATAATGGTTAGACCTTCCTCTATAGGCTGCAGCAGGGTCTCTATGTTATAATGGCTAGACCTTCCTCTATAGGCTGCAGCAGGGTCTCTATGTTATAATGGTTAGACCTTCCTCTATAGGCTGCAGCAGGGTCTCTATGTTATAATGGTTAGACCTCTATAGGCTGCAGCAGGGTCTCTATGTTATAATGGTTAGACCTCTATAGGCTGCAGCAGGGTCTCTATGTTATAATGGTTAGACCTTCCTCTATAGGCTGCAGCAGGGTCTCTATGTTATAATGGTTAGACCTCTATAGGCTGCAGCAGGGTCTCTATGTTATAATGGTTAGACCTCTATAGGCTGCAGCAGGGTCTCTATGTTATAATGGTTAGACCTCTATAGGCTGCAGCAGGGTCTCTATGTTATAATGGTTAGACCTCTATAGGCTGCAGCAGGGTCTCTATGTAATAATGGTTAGACCTTCCCCTATAGGCTGCAGCAGGGTCTCTATGTTATAATGGTTAGACCTCTATAGGCTGCAGCAGGGTCTCTATGTTATAATGGTTAGACCTCTATAGGCTGCAGCAGGGTCTCTATGTTATAATGGTTAGACCTTCCTCTATAGGCTGCAGCAGGGTCTCTATGTTATAATGGTTAGACCTCTATAGGCTGCAGCAGGGTCTCTATGTTATAATGGTTAGACCTCTATAGGCTGCAGCAGGGTCTCTATGTTATAATGGATAGACCTTCCTCTATAGGCTGCAGCAGGGTCTCTATGTTATAATGGTTAGACCTTCCTCTATAGGCTGCAGCAGGGTCTCTATGTTATAATGGTTAGACCTTCCTCTATAGGCTGCAGCAGGGTCTCTATGATATAATGGTTAGACCTTCCTCTATAGGCTGCAGCAGGGTCTCTATGTTATAATGGTTAGACCTTCCTCTATAGGCTGCAGCAGGGTCTCTATGTTATAATGGTTAGACCTTCCTCTATAGGCTGCAGCAGGGTCTCTATGTTATAATGGTTAGACCTTCCTCTATAGGCTGCAGCAGGGTGTCTATGTTATAATGGTTAAACCTCTATAGGCTGCAGCAGGGTCTCTATGTTATAATGGTTAGACCTCTATAGGCTGCAGCAGGGTCTCTATGTAATAATGGTTAGACCTCTATAGGCTGCAGCAGGGTCTCTATGTTATAATGGTTAGACCTTCCTCTATAGGCTGCAGCAGGGTATCTATGTTATAATGGTTAGACCTCTATAGGCTGCAGCAGGGTCTCTATGTAATAATGGTTAGACCTCTATAGGCTGCAGCAGGGTCTCTATGTTATAATGGTTAGACCTTCCTCTATAGGCTGCAGCAGGGTCTCTATGTTATAATGGTTAGACCTTCCTCTATAGGCTGCAGCAGGGTCTCTATGTTATAATGGTTAGACCTTCCTCTAAAGGCTGCAGCAGGGTCTCTATGTTATAATGGTTAGACCTTCCTCTATAGGCTGCAGCAGGGTCTCTATGTTATAATGGTTAGACCTTCCTCTATAGGCTGCAGCAGGGTCTCTATGTTATAATGGTTAGACCTCTATAGGCTGCAGCAGGGTCTCTATGTTATAATGGTTAGACCTTCCTCTATAGGCTGCAGCAGGGTCTCTATGTTATAATGGTTAGACCTTCCCCTATAGGCTGCAGCAGGGTCTCTATGTTATAATGGTTAGACCTTCCCCTATAGGCTGCAGCAGGGTCTCTATGTTATAATGGTTAGACCTTCCTCTATAGGCTGCAGCAGGGTCTCTATGTTATAATGGTTAGACCTTCCTCTATAGGCTGCAGCAGGGTCTCTTTATGTTATAATGGTTAGACCTCTATAGGCTGCAGCAGGGTCTCTATGTTATAATGGTTAGACCTTCCTCTATAGGCTGCAGCAGGGTCTCTATGTTATAATGGTTAGACCTTCCTCTATAGGCTGCAGCAGGGTCTCTATGTTATAATGGTTAGACCTTCCTCTATAGGCTGCAGCAGGGTCTCTATGTTATAATGGTTAGACCTTCCCCTATAGGCTGCAGCAGGGTCTCTATGTTATCATGGTTAGACCTTCCCCTATAGGCTGCAGCAGGGTCTATATGTTATAATTGTTAGACCTCTATAGGCTGCAGCGGGGTCTCTATGTTATAATGGTTAGACCTTCCTCTATAGGCTGCAGCAGGGTCTCTATGTTATAATGGATATACCTTCCTCTATAGGCTGCAGCAGGGTCTCTATGTTATAATGGTTAGACCTCTATAGGCTGCAGCAGGGTCTCTATGTTATCATGGTTAGACCTTCCTCTATAGGCTGCAGCAGGGTCTATATGTTATCATGGCTAGACCTTCCCCTATAGGCTGCAGCAGGGTCTCTATGTTATAATGGTTTGACCTTCCCCTATAGGCTGCAGCAGGGTCTCTATGTTATAATGGTTAGACCTTCCTCTATAGGCTGCAGCAGGGTCTCTATGTTATAATGGTTAGACCTTCCTCTATAGGCTGCAGCAGGGTCTATCAATCCATTTTCAATCAATTTTATTTTATATAGCCCTTCTTACATCAGCTAATATCTCGAAGTGCTGTACAGAAACCCAGCCTAAAACCCCAAACAGCTAGTAATGCAGGTGTAGAAGCACGGTGGCTAGGAAAAACTCCCTAGAAAGGCAAAACCTAGGAAGAAACCTAGAGAGGAACCAGGCTATGAGGGGTGGCCAGTCCTCTTCTGGCTGTGCCGGGTGGAGATTATAACAGAACCATGCCAAGATGTTCAAAAATGTTCATAAGTGACAAGCATGGTCAAATAATAATCAGGAATAAATCTCAGTTGGCTTTTCATAGCCGATCATTAGAGTTTAAAACAGCAGGTCTGGGACAGGTAGGGGTTCCATAACCGCAGGCAGAACAGTTTAAACTGGAATAGCAGCAAGGCCAGGCGGACTGGGGACAGCAAGGAGTCACCACGGCCGGTAGTCCCGACGTATGGTCCTAGGGCTCAGGTCTCTCAGTTGGCTTTTCATAGCCGATCATTTAGAGTTGAAAACAGCAGGTCTGGGACAGGTAGGGGTTTCGTAGCCGCAGGCAGAACAGTTGAAACTGGAATAGCAGCAAGGCCAGGCGGACTGGGGACAGCAAGGTGTCATCATGCCCGGTAGTCCTGACGTATGGTCCTAGGGCTCAGGTTCTCAGAGAGAAAGAGAGAACGAGAGAATTAGAGAGAGCATACTTAAATTCACACAGGACACTGGATAAGACAGGAGAAGTACTCCAGGTATAACCAACTAACCCCAGCCCCCCGACACATAAACTACTGCAGCATAAATACTGGAGGCTGAGACAGGAGCGGTCCGGAGACACTGTGGCCCCATCCGAAGAAACCCCCGGACAGGGCCAAACAGGAAGGATATAACCCCACCCACTCCGCCAAAGCACAGCCCCCGCACCACTAGAGGGATATCCCCAACCACCAACTTACAATCCTGAGACAAGGCCGAGTATAGCCCACAGAGGTCTCCACCACAGCACAAACCAAGGGGGGGGCGCCAACCCAGACAGGAAGATCACGTCAGTAACTCAACCCACTCAAGTGACGCACCCCTCCCAGGGACGGCATGAAAGAGCACCAGCAAGCCAGTGACTCAGCCCCTGCAACAGGGTTAGAGGCAGAGAACCCCAGTGGAGAGGGGAACCGGCCTGGCAGAGACAGCAAGGGCTGTTCGTTGCTCCAGCCTTTCCGTTCACCTTCACACTCCTGGGCCAGACTACACTCAATCATATGACCTACTGAAGAGATAAGTCTTCAGTAAAGACTTAAAGGTTGAGACCGAGTCTGCGTCTCTCACATGGGTAGGCAGACTGTTCCATAAAAATGGAGATCTATAGGAGAAAGCCCTGCCTCCCGCTGTTTGCTTAGAAATTCTAGGGACAATTAGGAGGCCTGCGTCTTGTGACCGTAGCGTACGTATTGGTATGTACGGCAGGACCAACTCGGAAAGATAGGTAGGAGCAAGCCCATGTAACGCTTTATAGGTTAACAGTAAAACCTTGAAATCAGCCCTTGCCTTAACAGGAAGCCAGTGTAGGGAAGCTAGCACTGGAGTAATATGATCAAATTTCTTGGTTCTAGTCAGGATTCTAGCAGCCGTATTTAGCACTAACTGAAGTTTATTTAGTGCTTTATCCGGGTAGCCGGAAAATAGAGCATTGCAGTAGTCCAATCTAGAAGTAACAAATGCATGGATCAATTTTTCTGCATCATTTTTGGACAGAAAATTTCTGATTTTTGCAATGTTACGTAGATGGAAAAAAGCTGTCCTTGAAACAGTCTTGATATGTTCGTCAAAAGAGAGATCAGGGTCAAGAGTAACGCCTAGGTCCTTCACAGTTTTATTTGAGACGACTTTACAACCATCAAGATGAATTGTCAGATTTAACAGAAGATCTCTTTGTTTCTTGGGACCTAGAACAAGCATCTCTGTTTTGTCCGAGTTTAAAAGTAAAAAGTTTTCAGCCATCCACTTCCTTATGTCTGAAACACAGGCTTCTAGCGAGGGCAATTTTGGGGCTTCACCATGCTTCATTGAAATGTACAGCTGTGTGTCATCCGCATAGCAGTGAAAGTTAACATTATGTTTTCGAATAACATCCCCAAGAGGTAAAATATATAGTGAAAACAATAGTGGTCCTAAAACGGAACCTTGAGGAACACCGAAATGTACAGTTGATTTGTCGGAGGACAGACCATTCACAGAGACAAACTGATATCTTTCCGACAGGTAGGATCTAAACCAGGCCAGAACTTGTCCGTGTAGACCAATTTGGGTTTCCAGTCTCTCCAAAAGAATGTGGTGATCGATGGTGTCAAAGGCAGCACTAAGGTCTAGTAGCACGAGGACAGATGCAGAGCCTCGGTCTGACGCCATTAAAAGGTCATTTACCACCTTCACAAGTGCAGTCTCAGTGCTATGATGGGGTCTAAAACCAGACTGAAGCATTTCGTATACATTGTTTGTCTTCAGAAAGACAGTGAGTTGCTGCGCAACAGCTTTTTCTAAAATTTTTGAGAGGAATGGAAGATTCGATATAGGCCGATAGTTTTTTATATTTTCCGGGTCAAGGTTTGGCTTTTTCAAGAGAGGCTTTATCACTGCCACTTTTAGTGAGTTTGGTACACATCCGGTGGATAGAGAGCTGTTCTATATGTTATCATGGCTAGACCTTCCTCTATAGGCTGCAGCAGGGTCTCTATGTTATAATGGTTAGACCTCTATAGGCTGCAGCAGGGTCTCTATGCTATAATGGTTAGACCTTCCTCTATAGGCTGCAGCAGGGTCTCTATGTTATAATGGTTAGACCTTCCTCTATAGGCTGCAGCAGGGTCTCTATGTTATAATGGTTAGACCTCTATAGGCTGCAGCAGGGTCTCTATGTTATAATGGTTAGACCTCTATAGGCTGCAGCAGGGTCTCTATGTTATAATGGTTAGACCTTCCCCTATAGGCTGCAGCAGGGTCTCTATGTTATAATGGTTAGACCTCTATAGGCTGCAGCAGGGTCTCTATGTTATAATGGTTAGACCTTCCTCTATAGGCTGCAGCAGGGTCTCTATGTTATAATGGTTAGACCTTCCTCTATAGGCTGCAGCAGGGTCTCTATGTTATAATGGTTAGACCTTCCTCTATAGGCTGCAGCAGGGTCTCTATGTTATAATGGTTAGACCTTCCTCTATAGGCTGCAGCAGGGTCTCTATGTTATAATGGTTAGACCTTCCTCTATAGGCTGCAGCAGGGTCTCTATGTTATAATGGTTAGACCTTCCTCTATAGGCTGCAGCAGGGTCTCTATGTTATAATGGTTAGACCTTCCTCTATAGGCTGCAGCAGGGTCTCTATGTTATAATGGTTAGACCTCTATAGGCTGCAGCAGGGTCTCTATGTTATAATGGATAGACCTTCCTCTATAGGCTGCAGCAGGGTCTCTATGTTATAATGGTTAGACCTTCCTCTATAGGCTGCAGCAGGGTCTCTATGTTATAATGGTTAGACCTTCCTCTATAGGCTGCAGCAGGGTCTCTATGTTATAATGGTTAGACCTTCCTCTATAGGCTGCAGCAGGGTCTCTATGTTATAATGGTTAGACCTTCCCCTATAGGCTGCAGCAGGGTCTCTATGTTATAATGGTTAGACCTCTATAGGCTGCAGCAGGGTCTCTATGTTATAATGGTTAGACCTTCCTCTATAGGCTGCAGCAGGGTCTCTATGTTATAATGGTTAGACCTTCCTCTATAGGCTGCAGCAGGGTCTCTATGTTATAATGGTTAGACCTTCCTCTATAGGCTGCAGCAGGGTCTCTATGTTATAATGGTTAGACCTCTATAGGCTGCAGCAGGGTCTCTATGTTATAATGGTTAGACCTTCCTCTATAGGCTGCAGCAGGGTCTCTGTGGTATAATAGACTATATCCACCCTCTGGTGTAATAGACTATATTCACCCTGTGGTATAATAGACTATATCCACCCTGTGGTGTATTAGACTATATCCACCCTGTGGTGTAATAGACTACATCCACCCTGTGGTATAATAGACTATATCCACCCTGTGGTATAATAGACTATATCCACCCTGTGGGTAATAGACTATATCCACCCTGTGGTGTAATAGACTATATCCACCCTGTGGTGTATTAGACTATATCCACCCTGTGGTATAATAGACTATATCCACCCTGTGGTATAATAGACTATATCCACCCTGTGGTATAATAGACTATATCCACCCTGTGGTGTATTAGACTATATCCACCCTGTGGTGTAATAGACTACATCCACCCTGTGGTGTATTAGACTATATCCACCCTGTGGTGTATTAGACTATATCCACCCTGTGGTGTAATAGACTATATCCACCCTGTGGTGTAATAGACTATATCCACCCTGTGGTGTAATAGACTATATCCACCCTGTGGTGTATTAGACTATATCCACCCTGTGGTGTATTAGACTATATCCACCCTGTGGTGTAATAGACTATATCCACCCTGTGGTGTAATAGACTATATCCCCCCTGTGGTGTATTAGACTATATCCACCCTGTGGTGTAATAGACTATATCCACCCTGTGGTATAATAGACTATATCCACCCTGTGGTATAATAGACTATATCCACCCTGTGGTGTAATAGACTATATCCACCCTGTGGTATAATAGACTATATCCACCCTGTGGTGTAATAGACTACATCCACCCTGTGGTGTATTAGACTATATCCACCCTGTGGTGTAATAGACTATATCCGCCCTGTGGTACAATAGACTATATCCACCCTGTGGTGTAATAGACTACATCCACCTTGTGGTGTAATAGACTATATAAACTCTCTGGTGTAATAGACTACATCCACCTTGTGGTGTAATAGACTATATCCACTCTCTGGTGTAATAGACAGTATCCACCCTGTGGTGTAATAGACTATATCCACCCTGTGGTGTAATAGATTATAATATATCCAACCTGTGGTGTAATAGACTATATCCACCCTGTGGTGTAATAGACTATATCCACCCTGTGGTATAATAGACTATATCCACCTTGTGGTGTAATAGACTATATCCAGCCTGTGGTGTAATAGACTATATCCACCCTGTGGTGTAATAGACTATATCCACCCTGTGGTATAATAGACTATATCCACCCTGTGGTGTAATAGACTATATCCACCCTGTGGTGTAATAGACTATATCCACCCTGTGGTGTAATAGACTATATCCACCCTGTGGTGTAATAGACTATATCCACCCTGTGGTGTAATAGACTATATCCACCCTGTGGTGTAATAGACTATATACACCCTGTGGTGTAATAGACTATATCCACCCTGTGGTGTAATAGACTATATCCACCCTGTGGTATAATAGACTATATCCACCCTGTGGTGTAATAGTCTATATCCACCCTGTGGTGTAATAGACTATATCCACCCTGTGGTGTAATAGACTATATCCACCCTGTGGTGTAATAGACTATATCCACCCTGTGGTGTAATAGACTATATCCACCCTGTGGTGTAATAGACTATATCCACCCTGTGGTGTAATAGACTATATCCACCCTGTGGTATAATAGACTATATCCACCCTGTGGTATAATAGACTATATCCACCCTGTGGTGTAATAGACTATATCCACCCTGTGGTGTAATAGACTATATCCACCCTGTGGTGTAATAGACTATATCCACCCTGTGGTGTAATAGACTATATCCACCCTGTGGTGTAATAGACTATATCCACCCTGTGGTATAATAGACTATATCCACCCTGTGGTATAATAGACTATATCCACCCTGTGGTGTAATAGACTATATCCACCCTGTGGTGTAATAGACTATATCCACCCTGTGGTGTAATAGACTATATCCACCCTGTGGTGTAATAGACTATATCCACCCTGTGGTATAATAGACTATATCCACCCTGTGGTGTAATAGACTATATCCACCCTGTGGTATAATAGACTATATTCACCCTGTGGTGTAATAGACTATATCCACCCTGTGGTATAATAGACTATATCCACCCTGTGGTATAATAGACTATATCCACCCTGTGGTGTAATAGACTATATCCACCCTGTGGTATAATAGACTATATCCACCCTGTGGTATAATAGACTATATCCACCCTGTGGTGTAATAGACTATATCCACCCTGTGGTATAATAGACTATATCCACCCTGTGGTGTAATAGACTATATCCACTCTGTGGTGTAATAGACTATATCCACCCTGTGGTATAATAGACTATATCCACCCTGTGGTGTAATAGACTAGATCCACCCTGTGGTATAATAGACTATATCCACCCTGTGGTATAATAGACTATATTCCCCCTGTGGTGTAATAGACTATATCCACCCTGTGGTGTAATAGACTATATCCACCATGTGGTGTAATAGACTATATCCACCCTGTGGTGTAATAGACTACATCCACCCTGTGGTGTAATAGACTATATCCATCCTGTGGTGTAATAGACTATATCCACCCTGTGGTGTAATAGACTATATCCACCCTGTGGTGTAATAGACTATATCCACCCTGTGGTGTAATAGACTACATCCACCCTGTGGTGTAATAGACTATATCCACCCTGTGGTGTAATAGACTATATCCACCCTGTGGTGTAATAGACTACATCCACCCTGTGGTGTAATAGACTATATCCACCCTGTGGTGTAATAGACTATATCCACCCTGTGGTGTAATAGACTATATCCACCCTGTGGTGTAATAGACTATATCCACCCTGTGGTGTAATAGACTACATCCACCCAGTGGTGTAATAGACTATATCCACCCTGTGGTGTAATAGACTATATCCACCCTGTGGTATAATAGACTATATCCACCCTGTGGTGTAATAGACTATATCCACCCTGTGGTGTAATAGACTAT